>NC_068920.1:0-59363 GCF_023091745.1 Budorcas taxicolor
CTTTTTTCCTTTCTCTTTGTTGTAGTGGTAGGAAACACAACTGCCCATCACTTATTTGAATGGATGCTCAAACACGTCTCCGGCCACTGCAACCCTAGAAACTTGGGGCAGTCCTGGGCTTATTGCTGCATCTTCTGGCAGGCATGTGTCTTATCAAATCATGCAGAATGCTTGCTACTCCTTTCTCATTAGGTTCATTTAACATAATTTCATTGCTACAATAGACTAGTATGATATTCTGTGGCACAGCGATATGGTCAAGGTCCCTTTACACCACAGGAACAAGAGGGATGTTGACACAGCCCTGAGACAAGACAGTTAGGGTTTACTGTTGTCCCTGTCATTTAAGTGCATATGCTTTTGACTTTCTTTACTGATTAGAAAGGAGGTGGGAGTGGGGGGCAGGGCACATTTCCAGATCAGTACCTATGTATCACGTCAAAGTCTATATTAATTTCTTCCAATGAAGATACCACAGCTGGAACAACAGCAGTTGCCCCCCACCTCCACCCCACACCTGATTAAGCTCTGCAATAATCCACTGTCATCTTTCACTACCCATCTGGTTTTTACCTTGTCATCTCCATGATCCATCTGGTGATCACACAGGGAATTTAAATGGGAATATGGTATCAGTTGCCATGCCAGCACGGGGGCTCTAATTCTGTACTGCTTTTCTTTTACTGTCTTGAGAGGGAGTGGTAACGATCAGTTCTGAACTTCTATCTAGTCCTACCTACCATAACAACACTCACTCCATTGGTCAGGAAATGAAAATGAAGATTGCTTCAGTTATTAAAATGTATTTATTCTTACCTCACATCTGGGGTTGGAGAAGTAACCAGTATGGCGCTCTCTGGCCTGTTAGCCAGACTCAGGCCAGGACTCCATCTGTCACTCGACTTTCTTGGGGCCCCCTATTCTAACCAATAAATAGCCACTGAAGAAGGATTAGGGCAATGATTCCCTAACTTGCTCGCCAGAATTACTGGGGGAGCTTAAGAAAGGCCTGTCTCTCACCCCCAGAAATTATGAGTTAACTGGCCTGGGGTGTATCCTTGGCTTTAGAATTCTAAGGTGCTCTTATGTCCAGACAAGTTTGGGGACCACTGGGTCTGGAGAAGATCAATGGTTATACCGCTGTGGCTGCATTGCAGGGTTCTTCCTTGAAGGGACCAAATCTCTCCCCATCGAGAAGTACCAAGTCTGTGACTCAGATGAGATGCTTCAAATTTAACTCCTCGGGTTCTCACTGGTCAAAACAGCAAGATCTTTAATTCTTCTGTAGGTTATCACTTGCCAGAGCAAGCTGCATACTCCTCTGATGGGGAAGCTATGTCAGGATTTGCCTGGAGGAACTGGGAGGTGGTGAGGGTAAATTCTGAGGACAGTAGGAATCAACTTATGAGAGAGCTGCCCCAAAGCTTCATTCTTATCTGCCCAACTGTCCCTATTCGATGTCTCAAGGCCCCACTCCTTTCTCATCAATCCTAACCTCAGTGTAAGAAAACTGAAGAACTGAGCATTTAACTGGTACTACAAATCTACTTAACTGCCCACTGTCCATAGGGTAGCACAGAGTTGGTCATAACTGAAGCAACTTAGCACACATGCACGCACACACAGCCCCAAAGTAGAAACAACTCAAATAGCTACAATAGAATGGACAGAGACAACCTATCCACAAGCGGAATATAACAATGAACATGAACAAACTAACTCTACAAGCAACTTAGATAAACCTTACAAATTTAATGGTTGAAATACACGTATAATTTCATTCATGTATGAGTCAAAACAGATCTACAGTTATAAGTTAGTATGAGTGGTTACATCTGGGGAAGAGGTTGGGCAGTATAATTACTGGGCTGTTACATAAAAGGTTTCTATGTAATATTCTATTTCTTGGGTGGTGGATACAGGGATATTTTTACTTATGATAGATACTGATTTTTGCAGTATGCTGTATTTCAGTTTTTTAAAAGGGTAGTCCTAATAAGACTGCGAACTACCAGTTATGCCTACTTGCCCCTCGCCATCAATTCAAACACTTCCTTGAAGGCCTGGTTCAGATTCCACAACTAACTTGAAGCCCAAGCACTTCAGCTAGAAATGACTTATCTTTCTGCTTGGTTTTCATTACATCTCCTGGGAGATAGTGTAATATAGGAGAAATGGTACAGGCCAAGGGGCTGGGGCTTTAATCTGTAAAGCAATAATAAGTAAGAGAGTGATGTGGTCATATCTGGACACCATGAATTTGCTTAACTATACTTATGTATATTTCTTTGACTATGTGGACAAACAAAAATTTACATATACGTGTAAGTATAAAACTGTCATATGCTTGTTACAATATTTGTTCCAGTGTATCATGCCTCTGTTGTTCGTGCCTCTTGGCAATGTGCCTTTGCCACTTTCACTATCAAAAGGTACTTTATTTCCCCACTTCTTGAATCTAGGCTAGCCTTCCTTGTGACTTACTTTGACCACCGAATGCAGCAGCTGTGACTTAGTGCAACTTCTGTGGATGGGGCCTAGAGAGGCTCTACAGCTTCTTTTGTCACCTTCTGGAACACTGCCCTGGGCCTCTATGCTGTGAATAAGTCTGGAATGAAAGACCATGTGAACAGAGCCACGTGAATGAGCCCAGAAGAAACGACAGAAAGACTTTCTAGTCAAAACACAGAATGGTGAGAAATAATAAATCATTCTTGACTTTCGCCATTAAATTTGTGGTTGACTTGTAGTGCAGGAAGATAATCTAGTCTGCTGTGGCAGAGACTGCTGTTGTCTCTTAATGTCCTTTTTTCTTCTCTTCCTTTAGTATTGCAACTCCCAAGTTTTGACTTAGTACTTTGCCACACAGGCAAGGACTATATTTCCTAGCCTCCCTTGGAGGTCTGGCCATGCAACTACATTTTGGCCAAAAGAGGAAATGATGGCTGCAACTTCTGTGACATGCCCTTAAAAAAAAGAGGTATACCGTTTTTCCATTTCCCATTCTCAGATACATCTTGGCAGGAGGTGAATCAACCATCTTAGACCATGAAATAGAAGCCACATATTGAGTATAGCAGATTAACAAGCTAGAATGAGGGTGGATCCCTAACACCTGATGCTGCTGTATCAATTGTGAACTGATTATCTCTGAAATGTTACAAGAGAAAAAAATAAACTTTCATCTTAAGTTATTATTATGTTGGCCTTTAAGCAACCAAACCTATATCCCAAGTAATACGTATTTTCCATTATTCCCCCATATAGTTATATACAAATACACATGTGTGTGTATATATATATACACATATCTACAAATATAAATATTTTGAGTGTAAACATACACACACACAAATATGTAAACATTTATGTGTGCTGCTGCTGCTGACTTATAGACTGGGATCACATTATACACACTTTTCTTCATCTCGCTTTTTCTCATTTAATAGTAGTATCTTGTGGAAATCACAATTCAATTCATACTGCTTTAATTTATTCCTTTCGTTGGATACAAAAACTAATTCACTCAACCATTTTCCTAATAATGAGCTTTCACTTCGCTACTTGTTTTTAGATACTATGGATGATGCTACAGTGAATATTCTTATAGACAGATCCTTACACGTTTTAAGGGCTTC
The DNA here is from genome assembly GCF_023091745.1 of Budorcas taxicolor. Lineage (NCBI taxonomy): Eukaryota > Metazoa > Chordata > Mammalia > Artiodactyla > Bovidae > Budorcas > Budorcas taxicolor. The sequence continues at coordinate 3,639 of NC_068920.1, forward strand.
CCTTGTAGCTCAGCTGGTGAAGAATCCGCCTGCAATGCAGAAGACCCTGGTTTGATTCCTGGGTTGGGAAGATCTGCTGCAGAAGGGATAGGATACCCACTTCAGCATTCTTGGATTCCCTGGTGGCTCAGCTGGCAAGAATCTGCCCACAATTCGGGAGACTTGGGTTTGATCCCTGGCTTGGGAAGATCCCCTGGAGAAGGGAATGGCTACCCACTCCAGTATTCTGGCCTAGACAATTCCATGGACTATATATCCATGCAGTCACAAAGAGTAGGACACAACTGAGTGACTTTCACTTACATATTTTATACCTATTGGACAGATTCCCAAGGAAGATATAGCTAGGACAAAAGATATTTCTAGTTTAAAACATTTTAATACAGGTTGCCAGACTGTTTTGCAAACAGGTTGAAAAAGTTCACATTTATACCAGTGTGCATGCATGCTAAGTCACTTCAGTCATGTCCTTCTCTTTTCAACCCTATGGACTGTGGCCCGCCAGGCTCCTCTGTCCATGGGGATTCTCCAGGCAAGAATACTGGAGTGGTTTGCCATTTCCTTCTCCAGTATTTATTTTTAAATTATAATCTTTGCCTAGTCAATGACTGCAAAAGTGGCATCTCAATACACACTCATAGATTCTATTATAGGATAGAAAGCCTTTTTTCCAAGTTCACGCTACCATGTCTCTAGGAATTTTCTATTAGGCGCTTGTGTATATTGTTTGTTTTAAGCAACACAAGTATTACAGAAAATGATCTTTAAAGTTTTACCAGTTGTTATTAATTTTAAAATACCAGTTTTGTTTCTCTAGTTTTGCTTTTATTTCCAGTTTGCTGCATTTCCTCTTCCTCTTAACGCTGTGGGTAAGGCAGGGCAGTTAAAACGTGGTTCCTCAAAAAAAGGGGGAAGTATAAAAATGCCAAACACCAAAATCAAAATCCTCTTTTAAAAAAGTTTTGTTTATCCTTAAAATTTTTTTAGCACATAAACTGACAGATTTAAATAATTTTTTTAAAAAGACTTGCTTAGTTGTTCATGTAATAATCATTGATTTGAGCCCAGGAGGGTAAGTCTCCTTTCAATCTATTCAAACATTATTAGGTATCCCATTAATTTCATCTTACGGTTCCAGTCTATCAATCTGCAATTCCTTTTACTTTTCTTTTACTTTGGGCTTATTTCCTTGATCACATGTCCTACTTCTTCTTGGTTTGTCATGTAAGTGGTACACATCCTTCATTAGTTTCTTTAGAAAGGATGTGTGAACTGCATATTTGAGACATTTTAGGATTGAAAATAATTTCTTTTAGCTTTGTATCTGAGTAACAGCATGGTCTGTACAAAACTCTAAATTATAAGTAATTTTCCTTCAGAATTTTGGAGCATTTCTCCATTACCCTTTTGCTTCCAGAGTTGTTACTGAGAAGTCTAACACATTCATCTCTGTATGCATCACATGAAATCTGTTTTTTCTGTCTATAAACTTGAACAATCTAGTCTTTGTCTCTCTACGTATCTTTACAGAGTAGAGAAAGGCAGGAGAAACACAGGAAAAAAGCTCCAGAAATCAGCATGGGGTCCCCTTCAGCATTTTATACTACAGCTCAGTTCAGTTCAGTCGCTCAGTCATGTCCGACTCTTTGTGACCACATGAATCGCAGCACGCCAGGCCTCCCTGTCCATCACCAACTCCCGGAGTTCACCCAAACTCATGTCCATCGAGTCAGTGATGCCATCCAGCCATTTCATCCTCTGTCATCCCCTTCTCCTCCTGCCCTCAATCCCTCCCAGCATCAGAGTCTTTTCCAATGAGTCAACTCTTCACATGAGGTGGCCAAAGTACTGGAGTTTCAGCTTCAGCATCATTCCTTCCAAAGAAATCCCAGGATTGATCTCCTTCAGAATGGACTGGATGGATCTCCTTGCAGTCCAAGGGACTCTCAAGAGTCTTCTCCAACACCACAGTTCAAAAGCATCAATTCTTCGGCACTCAGCCTTCTTCACAGTCCAACTCTCACATCCATACATGACCACAGGAAAAACCATAGCCTTGACTAGACGGACCTCAGTCGGCAAAGTAATGTCTCTGCTTTTCAATATGCTATCTAGGTTGGTCATAACTTTTCTTCCAAGGAGTAAGCGTCTTTTAATTTCATGGCTGCAATCACCATCTGCAGTGATTTTGGAGCCCCAAAAATAGAGTCTGACACTGTTTCCACCATTTCCCCATCTATTTCCCATGAAGTGATGGGACTGGATGCCATGATCTTCGTTTTCTTAGAATGTTGAGCTTTAAGCCAACTTTTTCACTCTCCTCTTTCACTTTCATCAAGAGGCTTTTTAGTTCCTCTTCACTTTCTGCCATGAGGGTGGTGTCATCTGCATATCTGAGGTTACTGATATTTCTCCCAGCAATCTTGATTCCAGCTTCTGTTTCTTCCAGTCCAGCGTTTCTCATGATGTACTCTGCATATAAGTTAAATAAGCAGGGTGACAATATACAGCCTTGACGTACTCCTTTTCCTATTTGGATCCAGTCTGTTGCTCCATGTCCAGTTCTAACTGTTGCTTCCTGACCTGTACACAGATTTCTCAAGAGGCAGGTCAGGTGGTCTGGCAAGAATACACAAAAGAACTGTACAAAAAGGATCTTCATGACCCAGATAATCACAATGGTGTGATCACTCATCTAGAGCCAGACATCCTGGAATGTGAAGTCAAGTGGGCCTTAGAAAGCATCACTACGAACAAAGCTAGTGAAGGTGATAAAATTCCAGTTGAGCTATTTCAAATCCTGAAAGATGATGCTGTGAAAGTGCTGCACTCAATATGCCAGCAAATTTGGAAAACTCAGCAGTGGCCACAGGACTGGAAAAGGTCAGTTTTCATTCCAATCCCAAAGAAAGGCAATGCCTAAAGAATGCTCAAACTACTGCACAATTGCACTCATCTCACACGCTAGTAAAGTAATGCTCAAAATTCTCCAAGCCAGGCTTCAGCAATACATGAACCATGAACTTCCTCATGTTCAAGCTGGTTTAACCAGAGATCAAATTGCCAGCATCTGCTGGATCATGGAAAAAGCAAGAGAGTTCCAGAAAAACATCTATTTCTGCTTTATTGACTATGCCAAAGCCTTTGACTGTGTGGATCACAATAAACTGTGGAAAATTCTGAAAGAGATGGGAATTTTATACTTAGAGCAATCTTAATTACCCACCCCCACCACAAGAGCCACATGTGATTAGCACTGGCACACTGCACTATCATACACACTGTGCAGCCCTAGAGCAACCACTGTAAAAAACAAAACAAGATGCAGGTACAAGAAAAAAAGATGTGTTGATGGTGATGTAAAAATGGTAATTATGATGAAGATAAATGCTAACACTATTGTGCACGTCTATGTGCCAGGGACTGTTTCAGTTGCCTTGTACATATTAACTCACTGAATTAGTATATACCATACAACCTTAAGAGGTAAGTATTATCTTCATTTTATAGGTTACATAATCTATCCTGGCACAGCCAGCATTCTAGTCCAAATAGTCTAGCTCCAGAATCTTCTGATCTTATCTATTATGCTATACTACATTCTGGTAGTAGATGCTAATCAGTTTTTGCTGTTTATTATACTGTTTTAATTGGAGAAGGCAATGGCACCCCACTCCAGTACTCTCGCCTGGAAAATCCCATGGACGGAGGAGCCTGGTAGGCTGCAGTCCATGGGGTCGCTAAGAGTCGGACACGACTGAGCGAATTCACTTTCACTTTTCACTTTCATGCACTGGAGAAGGAAATGGCAACCCACTCCAGTGTTCTTGCCTTGAGAATCCCAGGGACAGGGGAGCCTGATGGACTGCCGTCTATGGGGTTGCACAGAGTCGGACACAAGTGAAGCGACTTAGCAGTAGCGGCAGCATACTGTTTTAAAATATCTTTTCTTGACAAAATAAAAGGTTGGCAAACCCATGTTTACTTCCTTAATTTAAAAATGTATTGGTTGGTGAAATGTGAAAACCTGGAAATCACCAGTTTATAGGACCAGTAGAGAGAAAATGAAAATTTGAGGGAAGATAACTGATGGAACAAGATCTTAGAGGGTCAGTTCTAGAACATAGGGAGCTGGTAGACCTGAAGGACTGGGAAGATGCTAAGTACAGGAGGAGTTATAGCCACATTCAGAGATGATGGTGAGGAAAAAATCTCCAGTAACTAAAAATCAAGGTCATCTGAGCACAAAATAAGACTGGCAGTATCAACTTAGAAGGCTTAATAAGTAAATAATAAAGAATGGTGAAGATTTGGAGCAACTTTTGTGAGGAATGGGGAAAAAAAAAAAAAAAAGCCAGGAATGAACTGACAGCTAGAGAAATAGAAATGGTTTCAACACTAAATATATCGAAGAAGTCAAAGAATAGGTTAGAGGGAGTAACGGAGTGGACAATGTATAAACAAATATAGCAAGTTGTGGTTAGAAGACAAATTTAAGATCTCAAAGCCAGAATAAATGCTCGTTCATTGATGATGATGATGATGATACTGATGATAATAACCATTTATTAAGCACACACACTAAAAAATTAATTAAATCTAGTCATAACAACCATTACTATCAGCATATTACAGAAGAGAAACTGAGGTCCTAGTGAATTTTCAGTAACATTCAAGTTTTTCATAAAACTTAATAAAATGACTCTGAAATTCATATACAGTAGGAAAGAATCTGGCATTTCCAAGGAAATAGGTGAATATTAACCATTGTTAATATCTTGCTGGGTATTAACACTTATAATAAAGCTGTAGCAATTATGACAGTGTGATAATATAATAGAGGTCATACAAATTAACCAATGGAAAAGAAAAAACAGTCCATGGATGTGTGCAAATCTGATTTGAAATCAATGACATTACAAACTGTAAAAGAAAAGTCACACTATTTAATAGTTGCTGCTAGAACAATTAGTTGTTTATATATATAATAAATAAATTGGATCTCTACCTTATGCACAAAAACAGTAGATTGAGTTAAAAAAAGAATAAAATATGAAGAATAAAAGTTTACAACTTTTAGCAAAAAGATGAATATCTTTGTCATTCTGAGGTAGGAAATGACTTCTTTTCTTTAGGATAGGATTTCTTAAATCAGACACCCAAAACAAAAAATATACAGGAAAAGATGAATAAATCTGATTACATTCCAACTAAATTTCAATGCAAAAAAAGACACCATAACAAACGCCAGAGAAAAGGCATGGACTAGAAGATGACAGGCAACTAATACAACCTACAATGTATTATTATCCAGAAAACATAAATCAATGAAAAAGATGAGCAAAGCAATAGAAAAATGGACAAAGATGCCCAAAGATGTCCTGGAGGCATTTGGGATTAGTATTAGAGAATCTGGGCTGGAAATAGAGATTTGGGCTGTATCAGCTTACTTATCATATATAAATTTACAGAACTAGATGAGTTTCTAGGAAAGCATGTAAGGCAAGTAGAAATTTGGGCCTAGCTAGGACATAAAGCAAGCAAAGGATTACCAATCCTCATTCTTTCCCTATCCAACCTGGGGCTGTACAGCATGAGGGATCTCAGTTCCCCAACCAGAGATGGAACCCATTCCCCCTGCAGTGGAAGCACAGAGTCTCAACCACTGGACCGCCAGGGAAGTCTGCTCACTCAAATTCTTAATCCTAATCACTGCTTTAACCTTATCCACATACTATTTTAGCTGGCTTTTTCTGATCATAACTTTAAGTCTTTTAAAGATGAGGTCTAAGTATAAGAAATAAACACTTATAATAAAACCAGATTTTGGGAAGTCCCTGGTGGTGGTCCAGTGGTTAAGACTCCAACCTTCTGTAGGGGGTGCGGGTCTCATCTCTGGTTGGGGATCCCTCACACCATGTGACATGGCCAAATTAATTAATTTTAAAAACCCCATATTTTGTTGGGTATTACATCAGAAGATGATACTGGGGAAGATTAAGAGCAGGAGGAGAATGGGGCAACAGAGGATGAGATGGTTGGATGGCATCACCGGCTCAATGGAGATGAGTTTGAGCAAACTCCAGGAGATAGTGAAGGACAGGAAAGCCTGGTGTGTTGTAGTCCATGGGGTCACAGAGTTGGAGGTGACTTAGAAACTTAACAACAACATCAGAAGGTGGTCAGACAAGCCTGCCACTTCTGTTTGTAACAATTACCTTTAGCTCCTCTACTTTATGTTCTGCCAAGAAGGTAGGGTGGTAGAAATGAAGTGGAAATTAAAAAATAAGGCAAAACAGGACTTAAAATTTAAAGCAAAGGGAATGTAAGAAAATGTTCCCTAAAATGCACAATAAGGGTTTTTTTTAATTGGTGGGGTTAGGAACTATCTCCTTTTATACATTGTATATATACATATATATAATTATTTAATGGATCAGAAATAGCTAATGTATGTCTACACATCTTGAAATTTTAAGACAAAAGAAAAAAAAGTTTCATCCATATAGACTTCTATTCACTGCATTTCTTCTACTTGGATAGCAAAACAGCTATCCACTGCTCAAAGAAGTCAGTCACAAAAGAACTACATAGAGGATAATTTAACTACATAGAGGATAATTTCTTTTATATGATGTAAGAACATGTAAAGGAAGAATAGTGCTGGTGGTGGTAAGGGGATGTGATTAGTAGGGACAGAGAGAGACTCCATGGTGTGTTTGGTGTATTCTGTATATGTGGATCTGGGTGTTGGTTACATTGACTTGGTCATTTGGCACTTGAGCATTCTATTATATCCCTCTTAACTGAGGTATGTATCTCTTAATCCTTTAAAGAAAAACTTCTTAGAGGCCTTAGGAATCTCACTTAACACAGCCTGCTTTGCTCCTGTCAAGACAACAAAGCCTCTAAATAAGAAACGAATATTTAGCGGCCTCTCTAAGCTTTCTTCCCCTAATGGCCCCACTCCCGCAAACCACCCTGCCTCAACCACCTCCCAAAACAACAGTCAAGGCAGTTGAGCTCATCATTTTCAGGATAAACAAGCTCCAGGATCCTTCTTCCACTAAATCAAAAGTAAGCTCCCAGGAGTAAACTGAAAGGAATCTGAATGTAAACACCAACCTTTCAATCATCACTTCTATACTACCCTAGCTCATGAACATGAATCTGTATCTAAACATCTTGGTAGAAATTTCCATTATAATTCTACTTGGACAATTTTGACCAGGGTAAAATGACAGAAAATCAATTTATCTAGATTTCAATTAATTCTCTTACTGAGGGTTATTTTTTTAGTGAAGGACGATAACAAATATTAAACAGTCTAGAGAATGAAAAGTTGCTTTAAAAAAATTCCTTTTCACTTTAGGATGAAATACCAAGAGAAAAATTTTTTAAAACTTACATATTAACAATTGGTTGTTACATTTTAAGTCATACAAGGTGAAATACTGGCCCTTGTGCAGTTCATTGTTCTATGTTGTCCGTCAAGCAGGGTTCAGAAAGGAAATAAGGCTGGGTTATTATGGTACAAATACACAACGTGCAATCAGCAAGTGCATTACTTTGGATACTTTAAAAACATGAAACAAAGTCATGTCAAGGAAGGTGCTTCAAGGGACTGAAGCTATCTCCTTTCTATTTTTTCGGTGTTCCTAAATAAAAATTAAAGCTCTCCAAGGATACTTTAGTTTGCAGCAGAAGCCCTACAACATGAAATAAGGGAAACCCTAAATCTTCATATTCTTTCACCACTTTCCCAGTTTTAGTTAACCGGAAAAAAAAAATTTGATCTACAGAAGAAGAATTATCTACTGAAAATAGATATCTAACTAAGGACTCTAACGGATCTGGTCTGAGTCAAGGCCTCGGAGCAGTTTGGCACTAAACAGCCTAGGAGCAAGGTTGTGAGTAGCGCCTAGTTTAGGTATCTTCTTTCTTTAAAAAAAAAAAAAAAAGCCAGATTTGTAGAGGGGAGAGAGCGAAATTAGGCGCTGCGGGGTTCGGCGGAAAGGGTGCTCCAAGGAGAATTTGCAATTCTGGGGTCGTGGCCCGAGGTAAAAAGCGACGCCCGGAGAAACTCACTTTTGAAAGGCACCTTCCGGTTACACAGTACTCTCACGTGCTTTACCTCCTCGGACACAGTATCGTTTCTTGGGCCTCCGGACGTGAAAGGCCCATCGTGGAGGCCCTCTTCCACCTCAAGCCGCACAGACGGGCCTCGCTGCCCCACGGCCGCCCGCGCCCCTTCGGCCTCCGCGGGGCGCGCACGTCACCGGCCCGCTGCCAATCGGCGCCGGGCAGCTCACCTCTCCGCGCTGGGGCCCCCAGCCCCGCCCCGGCCTTGTCCCGGCAGAGAGCGCCGGTCGGCCGCTTCCGCTCTGGGCGCAGGCGCAGCAGCTCCGCCGGAGAGCCGCGGGAGTCGGGCGAGGAGCGGACGCCGCCGGCCAGGATGGTGCTGGAGAGCGTGGCCCGCATCGTAAAGGTGCAGCTCCCCGCGTATCTGAAGCGGCTTCCAGTGCCCGAGAGTATTACCGGGTTCGCCCGACTCACAGGTAATCCGAGCCTTCAGCGGGTCCCCATCCTTGCGAGCTTCCCCAGGCGGAGGGTGGGGGCGGGCATCTGAAAGTCCTCCGGCCGAGGGGCGGGGCGGAGCCTGGTGGGTGGCGCGTGACCTGGGATCCCACTCCAGTATTCTTGCCTGGAGAATCCCGTGGACAGAGGAGGCTGGTGAGCTACAGTCTGTGGTTTCGCAAGGGGTCGGACAGGACTGAGCACAGCACACCCCCACTACCATTCTCACTGCAGTCGCGGAGTAGGTGGGCACGCGCCGGCCCTGCATCCTCGGAGTGTATGTGAGGCCGCATCTTGGGACTTGGTGGCCCCCTGAGCTTATCTTCATGTCTGTCTGCAGTGTCTTTCCGTGTTGAGAGACCAGGTTTTTGCAGAGAAGGTGCTGAGTTGGGAACAGGCCCATTTTTTTCATCTCCGTCGCTCCCTGCAACGTTGCTGGTTTATTTTAAAGCAGGAAAAGTCGTTATCCAAGGCTTAAAGTCTCTGTGTATCAGGCCGTCCCAGCTCTTGGCTGAGTTTGACCCACATAGTGTGGGTGTCTGTGTGAGAGAGAAACACACATACACATGTATTTGGTGGTTTTATTTACTAACAAAATTAGACAATTCCAGTTCCATGGGGGAGTGTCAACCTGTTACGGGGTCATTTGAGGTCATCACCGTATCACGGGCCTGGAAGCAATTTAGTTTACTCGAGTTGGAGGAAAGATACTTTTGCTGGTATGACAGACCAAAAATTAGAAAGTGAAATTTACTGATGACATATAACATTTGCACTTAAGTTCCCTCCTTTACAAAATAGAACCCACAGCGCGGGATTTCATATCTAAAAGATGAACATTTCCAGAATGCTGCCAAAACTTGGAAGATTTTGTTGGGTTCTGAGCCTTACAATCCAAGTGAGATATGGGTAAGCCAGACTCAGGGACTGATTAGGATGATGGTGGGGGGAGGAGGGTGGGGAAGGAGGTTATTGATAAAGCAAACATTGAACTCATATGTTCTGACTGATTACCAGGGAATGTAAGCATGAGTTAAGATAATTTTGAGGTAAATAGGGCTGCTTCTGGAGCAGTTTAGACATCTATGGTAGCTGACTTAAAATGCAGTATTTGGAAGGCTGACAGGTAGAAGAAAAATAAGATGTATTTTGTGTAGACCAGAAGACAACTAGGGCCAAGTTAGTGATAGTTATTTGAACATGGATTTTAGTTGCATGTTAAAGGAATTCTTTTTTTTTTTTTTAATTAGAGAATACTTTACCTTAATAGGGTGCTTTGAGAGCTATCCCCTCTCAGAGATTTAAAAAACAAAAGGCGGTGTCTGATGGTGGATAGGCAAGATGTGGTAAACTACATCTAAGTCTAGTCTAAATCTAGAGATTCTTTAAATAATAATCACAGACATTTGCTTTGTTGACCAACGGATTATGAAAATTTAACATTTTTAGGTGTTAAAAGGTTTGACAGAAAGCATGTAATTGAATAGAAAGAGTGGTAACTGAGTAATAAACACTAAAAAACAATCTACACATAAATAGTAACATAAAAGTAACAAGATGAAAAAGTTTTAAGATCAAGTGTTTGTAAACATCTTAGTTCTCTCTTGATTTTACTAGTTTATTCTGATAGATTACAGCAGTTATGTAAAATTTTGACTTTTTCTGCCCTTATTTTTTTACATCACAGTAGTAACCATTTCCCTGCAGCTGGAAGTTTTGAATGTTTTTAATATATATATTTTATTCATAATGTTCAGTGGGTAAGTAGCCCTATACCAATTATTTTTTCCCTCTTTAAATTATACCTTTAAATGTATTCATTAAATGGTAATAATACGTCAAAAGGATACAATCATTATGTGACATTTGCTCCCAGTTGCCAACTTACTTTCTTAATAATCTGTGTAAATTAACTGATAAGTTTTTAGCAGTCAAGAAAGAAAAAAAAAAAAATCCCCTTACTCCCATGCCAACCTGTGCATGCTAAGTCAACTCTTTGCCACGCTATGGACTGTAGCCTGCCAGGCTTCTCTGTCTGTGGGATTCTCCAGGCAAGAGTGGGTTGCCATTTCCTTCTCCAGGGGATCTTTCCAACCCAGGGATCAAACCCAGGTTTCCTGCAGCTCCTACAGTGCAGGTAGATTCTTTACCCTGAGCCACGAGGGTGAACCCAGTTTAACCTTAATTATGTGTGTTGATTCTGATTGTGGCTGGTTTTATATTAAAGTTTTCCATAAATAGACTGTAGATGAAGGAGACTGGAAGGTATGATATTTGACTTAATGACGAAGACTTTCAAACTTTTTTTTTCCCTCTCAAGAAATTCTGTCCTATTAAGGCATTAAGGAAACTCAACCTAAACCTTTTCCCTCTTGAGTAAATAATATATAGTAGTTTCTTCTTTGACGCTCTTCAATACTTAATGTGAAGAATGATTCTCAGAAATAGACAACTCTGATAAATATCTTTATAGTGCATATTTAACCTGTCGCATTACAGTGTGTCTACATTTTAGTTCTCATTGTAATGTCCATTTGTTTAGGAAATGATGTTTGTAATAATTACTTTACAAAAAACGAGACAGTCTGCTTTGCACTGAACAATGATAATATAACAGTTGCAGAATCTATTTTGGAGCACTATGGAAGAAAAACTTCAATGACCAATTTCCTCTCTGAGCTGTGTCTCTTGATTAGATTGTATTAGCTAATGACATTTGGATGTCTTGAAGGAACTACTTTTAGAATCCATCTTAGACCTTTTTTTTTGTTGAAATAAAAACCTGGAAGATAACTTTTCAAAATAAATTATTTAAAATGTCTACCAGATCAAAAATATTTTCATTTCTTCTCTATAATAATTAGAGCAAAAAAAAAGTTACAGTTCACATTATTGCTGCCTGTTTTTCCGTCCCTATTTAGATCGAGTGGTGTTGTAAAGCAATCGACTCTCTCATGATGACTCTGCATTCTTAGTAAACACTGGGAGATCCTTAATTACTGTACAGTATTTATAGACAGCCCTTACCTGTCAAAACAACTTTGCCAAAAACCTGTCTTTGTTTAGGTTACATTGTTGACAATGAGGCTTTTAAGGTAAATTAGTATAATACCCCCTTTGAAAGTATATTGTATTCAAATATATTAACCTTTAAAAAAGCTTTCCCTGTCATACAACCTTTTAAAATAGAATAACAAAAAGCTTCCCATTCAAAAATCAAAAAAGTTTACTTACAGATTGAAAAGCTAGTTGTGAAACTTAGAATGTACTAGTTCTTCCCCACTTAAAAAGCTAGTTTCTTTGAAATGTAATGGTTTAACTCTTAAAGCAATGAATCCTTGGACTGTAATATTTTTCCCAAAGTAAGACAAATATGTCAGAGCTGACACCTTCAAGAGGATTAGCTCTAGAAAGGACCAGTTTTAAGTAAAGAATTAAAGAAGTGGAACAGAATTGAAAACATATATCCACAGAAAGACTTATACAAGCATGTTCATAGCAGCCATATTCATAATAATCCCAAGTTGGAAGCAGCCCAGGTAACCACCATCAGGAGAGTGGATACACAAATTATGGTATATTCATGGAATGGAGTACTGATTAGTAATAAAAAAGAATGATTTACTGATTTACTGCATGAATCTCAAAAATTTTATAAAAAGCCTTTGTCTATAGGAATCAGTGGTGGGGAGATAGACTGGAAGGGGGCTGTGTGCTGTGCTTAGTCACTCAGTTGTGTCTGACCCTTTGTGACTCCATGGACTGTAGCCCGCCAGGCGCCTCTATCCATGGGGATTCTCCAGGCAAGAATGCTGGAGTGGGTTGCCATTTCCTCCTCTAGGGGATCTTCCCGACCCAGGGATCGAACCCAGGTCTCCCGCATGGTGGGTGACTTCTTTACAGTCTGAGCCACCAGGGAAGCCCAAGAAAATTTGAGTAGAGTGGGTAGCCTACCCCTTCTCCAGGGGAACTTCCCAACCCAGAAACTGAACTGGGGTCTCCAGCATTGGAGGCGGAGTTTTTACCAGCTGAGCCAGTAAAGCCCAAACCCACTCCAGTATTCTTGCCTGGAGAATCCCATGGACGGAGGAGCCTGGCAAGCTACAGTCCATAAGGTCCCAAAGAGTTGGACATGACTGAAGCAACTGGTTGGGATCAAATGCTTATGTCTCCTGCATTGGCAGGCAGGATCTTTACCACTAGCACCACTTTGGAAGCCCCTCAGTGGAGGCTACAACAGTGTCTTTAGTTGTCACAGCTCAGAGCTAAACACCTGAGATCTGTTTTTTTATTGTATGTAAATTTACCTCATTTTTTTTTAAAAAGAAATGGAACAAAAGATGAATTTTCTTAATAGGAAAGTGTAAGAAATGATTAAGTTCAAGCTAAAGAGTTGCATTTATTAACATGTAAATAATAAAGTTTATTTTTTAAAGATTAAAGAATTTTATTTCAGAAAACTTATTTTTGAGAATTTGGGAAAATATTTACATACTGTAAGTTGTAAAAGTTTTTTCCCCCCTTCCGAGGTAGACCAACTAAATTTAAAAGTCAGTGTAATGAAAAAGCTTTTATGGAGAACAATTTTGATGTCATTTAAAACATTTTCTTCCATGTAACCTCTCTGCAATTTAGAATTCCTCGTGTCATCTAGTATTTGTTGAGCACTTACTGTGGGACAGGCAATGTTCTAGATACTGGGACACTGTTCTGTTTATAGCAGTGAGTGGAAAAATTGATTATTAATTTCATTTTATTGGCCCTTTGGTCCTAAGTAGTCTTTAAGTGGTAATAGTAAAGCCATCCATTAAAAATATTTTATTTTCATTTTTCTATAGTTAGAAGTGAAGTCATTTCTATGTTTTACCCATATTGATACATTAGAAAATAATTATGAAATTATCAGCAATCAAGTTACCAGTGTTATTTTTATGGGATCATTATATGCAGCCTTTTGAAAAGGAAGAATAAACAGAGCAAAATAGAAATGAACAATGTTACCAACTCTTGACTGGTGGGATTACAAGTTATTTTAGTTTTTATACTTTTTAAAATTTTCAGATTTTATAAATTAAATGCTATTTCTGGTAATCCTTAAACAATTTTAGAATGTACTGTACAAAATACACATTAAACCTAACAATTAGTAGGTAGTAGATTTCCCTTTTGGAGAAGGCAATGGCACCCCACTCCAGTACTCTTGCCTGGAAAATCCCATGGACGGAGGAGCCTGGTAGGCTGCAGTCCATGGGGTTGCAAAGAGTCGGACACGACTGAGCGACTTCTTTCACTTTTCACTTTCATGCACTGGAGAAGGAAATGGCAACCCACTCCAGTGTTCTTGCCTGGAGAATCCCAGGGATGGCGAAGCCTGGTGGGCTGCCATCTCTGGGGTCGCATAGAGTTGGACACGACTGAAGCGACTTAGCAGCAGCAGCAGCAGATTTCCCTTTAAAGTACCTAATATATCTGCTGTAGCTCAATATATATCAAACAGGTTCATAAGAGATAGCCAATCTTAAATTTTTTAAAAAAATTTGTTTATTCTGTATTTCATATTTACCAAAAGTCAGCTCTAACATATAATTTAAATGATTTAATTGAGCTTTATAGGCTGTATTATTTTCCTTTATAATTTTTCCTGTACTTAAATTGAAGTTTGTCATCTTTAAAAGTAAATTTTCCTACATAACACTGTTGTTTAAATTATTTTGTTGTAGGAAATAATAGTACCTTTCATCACTGTATTACTACGATGTTTTACCAAGGAATTAAGTGTTGAAAGAGCAACATTTTCTGAAGTAAATTTTAAAACAGCATTCTATTTATTCCCTGAAATTTGTAGGTTAAGATAGGGAATGTTAAACTTAAGAATCTAAGTTAAGGTTATCATCTTTACATGTTCATTCTTTTAACTTTTTGACTTTGATTTACTCAACCTCTTGAGACTTTTAAATTTTGTAGTATACATAATAATACTTAATGTTATACTACATTCAAAAACATTTATTGAATAAGTACTGGTTCAAAATACTATACTGGATGTTGGGGCCAATAACAGTCTAAGACATTTATTGCCTGATCTGGAAGATAAGTGTAAATAAATAATTACAGTACAATGTGAGTGAGAAAGGGACTGACATTTACACTCTAAATGTCATTTATTCATTCATTAAGTCACTTAAATTCATTCATTCGTTAAGTCACTCATAAAACATTTATGAGGTTCTACTTTGTGCCAGGAAGTAGAGCTCCTTTTCCTATAGGATTATGGAGGAATCAACTTTGTAAACAGAGAACAGTAGTATGATAAAAGAAACTGAGGAAAAGGGGCTTGAAAGCAGAGGAAGGAGCGATTAATTTGCTTTGTGAAATTGAGAAAGATTTCCCTGGTGGCTCAGATGGTAAAGCGTCTGTCTACAATGCAGGAGACCTGGGTTCGATCCCTGGGTTGGAAAGATCCCCTGAAGAAGGAAATGGCAATCCACTCCAGTGCTATTGCCTGGAAAATCCCATGGATGGAGGAGCCTTGTAGGCTACAGTCCATGGGGTCCCAAAGAGTCAGACAGGACTGAGCGACTTCACTTTCATTTTCTGGAGGAAGCAGTATTTGACCCTAGTTTTAAAGGGTCCATATAAATGAGTCAGATAGACCACAAGTAGAAAGGCATGGCAGACAGAAGGAATCCCTTATGCAAAGGACACAGGAAACCTGCCACTAGGTAATCAGTAGCTTTGGCTGGCTCTAAGTACAAGAGGGATGGGATATTTGTGGGTGTTGAAACTGTCATAATAGCCTTCCCATGTCATAGACATGGTACTTTGTGGAACCTGTTGGTCTACAGCAGCACCATCCAAAAGCCTTTTTGTGATGATGGAAATGTTTTCTGTGCTGTCAAACATAGTAGCCACTAGCCACACATAATAGCTCTGGAGCTATTAAAATGTGACTAGTGTGTCTTAGAAACTAAGTTATGAATTCTACTTAACTTTATTTAAATAGCCACATGCATTAATCATGTTTTTTTATGTTCTATTTTTTATGATTGGACATCTTGGGGGCCTTGCTGGCCAGGGAGGTTTGCCCCCTCCCCGGACTGGCTGATGCCAAGAGATAGTAAACTACTTGCTTGTGAGCATACTTTTCATATGCAAACCAACCAATCCAAAGCCTACACTTCAAACACCTTTATCTAACTCTCACTTACCAAGCAGTATTTACCCTGCCCTAAATCACCCAACAGAGAAGGCGATGGCACCCCACTCCAGTACTCTTGCCGGGAAAATCCCATGGACGGAGGAGCCTGGTAGGCTACAGTCCATGGGGTCACAAAGAGTGGGACATGACTGAGCGACTTCCCTTTCACTTTTCACTTTCATGCATTGGAGAAGGAAATGGCAACCCACTCAAGTGTTCTTGCCTGGAGAATCCCAGGGACGGGGGAGCCTGGTGGGCTGGCGTCTGTGGGGTCACACAAAGTCGGATACGACTGAAGTGACTTTGCAGAAATCACCCAAGGCCAGATATGAGACAATTAAGGACCACCTCTATAGCCCAGAGCCCACTGAAATTATTCAGGCTAGCCAATACTAAACTGTTGACTGTGCCTTACCTTGCCTTTTCTGTAAACCACAATAAAGGCTTGTGCCCTTTTCGCTCACCTTGCTCCTGACCAAGCCTCATACTTACCTATATGGTCATAGGTGGCCTATTGTGCTCCCTCGTCTTGTGAATCGTAAGTAAACTTTTCTTTCAAGGTAGTTGTCTCCATGTCTGTCATCTTACCATATCTGATTATAACAAAATCCTGGGTCCAAACAAAACAGTATGGCTAGCGGTTACTGTCTTGGACAGCAAAGATCTATAGATAGACCCTTCACCCCAGGAAACAGTTCTTTGTCATTTTCAGAATGTTAATTCATTCAGAGTGTTTCTGTGGAGTGTCTCCACTTTTGTTAAGAGACTACAACAGATCAGCCTGATTGGCAAGATCTTACCCTTACAGAATTTTATTCTGGTGACTGAAAGATTATATTCCCAAAGATTTCTGCCATGTAGTATTGTCAGGTTGAGTCGGCAAAATGTTTTTTCAGAGGAGCTGCTTCCAGTCTTCATAATCTTAATAAAAACTACCATTCACTTTTATCTTCTCTGTGCCAAGCACTCTTGTAAGTGCTGCACATAATGTCAATAGGTTGTTTCATCTAAAGCTCATAACAAGCCTTTGGCATGGTGTTATATCAAAAATAGCTTCGTTTTTGAAGAGTTAGTATTAAGCCAGCCTTTTAATAGTTGAATAGTAAGAACAGTTATTTCTGGAGAGTAGTTTTACTGAGAGAAGAACAGATAAAATTTTGGCTCTGTTGAATTTCATTCATAGTGACTGAGAATAGCCTTTGTACTTAATTTCCTGGGCTAAACCTGCTTAAGCTCCAGTTTACCCACATGAAAAATGGGAATAATAATGGTGCCTACTAAATTCAGTTAACACAATGTTAACTGAGGTATTACAGTTGCACTCTTAGCATAATCAGTTCGTTTATTATTAAGATTTATTAGCATGCCTTAGCATATGACCTTCAATTTTCCTTTTTCTCCGTTAAGCTATAGTGTTTATTAGCAAGGCGTCAGGTTAGCACTCAGTGAATGATGACAAGTGATAACTCTTAAGGTCAGAAGGGATTCCCTATGGAACCCAGCAGAGGCAGCGTACTAGCCAACATTTGATAAATGCATGCTGAAATAAAAATATTTTGGCTCCTTGGTGTGTTTCTCTGTGAAGACATAGGGAACATATCATTTATGTCACTTATATTCCCTGTCCCCCAATCAGTGCTGAGTACTACAAAAGGCTTTAATGAATACTTACGAAGTAAGATGTATCTAATAATGAGATTATTTAGTATGTGAAAATTTCACCTAGCTCTTTAAAATAGGTTTTACACAACACAACATTTAGATTTTTCTATAGGAATCACACTATGCCTTACCAAAAATGTAAAAATAAAAGCATTGAAGACATATTCTGTCTGAAATTATATATCAGTGGTAAATAGTTTATAGGAAATTCTGTTGTATGATTTTAGACATGGTGGAAATGTTTTCTAAACATATAAAATTGAGTTTTATTTATAATTATGGTGATTGTAATTCCTGAAATAAAACTAAACACAAATATACTAAGTGAAGATAATGAGATAGGGTATTGGATAGAGGATTTATTTCTGAAAACTTTGTTTTCCAGTTTCAAAAGTCTCAGGGCAGGCCACAAATAAAATAAAGTGGTCCTATTTACTGGTTCCTTGATATTTATTCACAGTTTTACAGATAAGGTAAGAAATTAAAGTGAGAAGTAAAGAATAAGCTGAAGGGTGAGACATGCTATTTAAGTTCTTTTTAATTTTTTTTTTAAATTTATTTACAGTAGGTCCTTTTTGGGGGGGGAATCAATGAAAGTTTATTAATTTATCATTAGCAATTGGAATAAGCAGTTATTTGGTATTTGTACCCAACAGGTATTGACCTAGGTAATTTACATGTATTATTTAATTTTAAAATATTTCTGTTTCATTTTTAACTAGACTACAGTAGGTCCTTGCTGGTCATCTGTTTTAAACATAGCAGTTGGTACATATCAGCCCCAAACTCCCAGTCCATCCCTATTTGAGTCCTTTTTCAGACTCTTAACAAATCTGTATTTTTAGTTTCAGAATGGCTTCGGTTATTGCCGTTCCTTGGCGTACTCGCACTACTTGGCTACCTTGCGGTTCGTCCGTTCCTCCCAAAGAAAAAGCAACAGAAGGATAGCTTGATTAATCTTAAAATACAAAAGGAAAATCCCAAAGTGGTGAATGAAATAAACATAGAAGATTTGTGCCTTACTAAAGCAGCTTATTGTAGGTGTTGGCGCTCTAAGACGGTAAGCTGTCCATTTATACATACACTAAAACTTGTGCAATTAACATGCTTTTGCTTCTTAAATCCTCAGTTTTGAGGTTCTGTGAGATGAGAGACTTTTCCAAAGTATTCAGCACTGAAAGTCTGTTCTAAATTAAAGTTTGCCTCTTCTGAGGCAATGTACTTCCTACATTAGAAAAGTTAGAGCACCACAGAAACTTAATTGAGCAAGTTACTTAATCCTTAATCACTCAGTTTTTTAAAATCTGATAATATCACAAATTTTTGAGGATTTAGTGAGATGATGTGTGTATAGTACAGTGCCTTCTATGTAGTATGAGCTAGTGAATGGCAGCTGTAGTTATGGATGATTTTGAATATGGAAATTAAAAAGGAATTTGGTAGATGCAACTAGATTATCATATGATGTGAATTAAGGCAGACAGAAAAATACCATATAATATCATATATGGAATCTAAAATAAGACACAGATGAACCTACTTATGAAACAGAAACAGAATCAAGGCAGAGAACAGACTGGTGATTGCCAAGGGGGGTGGGGTTGGGGAAGGGTAGAGTGGGAGGTTGGGGTTAACAGATAAAGATTTTATATATAGAATGGATAAATGACAAGGTCCTACTGTACAGCATAGAAAACTATTCAGTATCCTATGATAAACCATAATGGAAAATAATATTTTTTAAAAAAGAATGTATATATGTGTATAACTGAATCACTTTGCTATACAGCAGTATTTAAGACAATTTGTAAATCAATTATATTTCAATTAAGAACAAATAAATAGACAAGGAGGAGGAGTTTGGAATGATACATTGTAAGTAGTTGATGAGATCTGTTTTCTTCTGCTACTTTGGTTATACGCTATTTGAGACTAAGTACAATAATGTTAATCATAGCATCATTTATAATAACAAAATCTTAGAAACAATCTAGATATCTGATAATAGAGGAATGATTAAAGTATCGTATAAGAGTGCACATAGTAAATAGAGGAAAAAAAGATACCAAATTGTTAATTATTACTTAAGAGTAAGTTTTTAAAAATATATTTTAAAATGTTTTTTAAAGTATTATAATGTGCATGAGTTTTATAGTGAGAAAACATGAAAGAATTTAATTTGAATTTAAATTACATCCTTTAAAAATTTAAAATAATTGAAAAGGTGAGCTCAGAGTTAGAGCTGTATAAAAAATAGGAGCTTATTTAAGACTATCATATTGACTTGTATGGAATCATCCAAAGCTTTTAAAATCTGCCAAATAATGAAATATTTAAATGTTAGGTTTGCCATAATATTGGAAGGTAGTTAGCTATAGAATATATCTGTTGCTCAGAAAAGCTATCTAATAATGTGTTTTTTTCCTCCCAAAGTAATGGACTTTCTTTGTATGAGCATGTCAAAAATATTTCTACTTACTGACTCATTTGAAAAATAACATCTGCAATTTTTTCCTTTCTAGTTTCCTGCCTGTGATGGTTCACATAATAAGCACAATGAATTGACAGGAGATAATGTGGGTCCACTAATACTGAAGAAGAAAGAAGTGTAAGAGTAATGAATTAGGATGGAATTCAATTCTGTGCTGTAAAAAGTTATAACAATATTTTTGCATTCTTTGTTTATAGAAGATCTTTCAAATGGTGGTCTTAATTATTGCTACTGGTCGAATAATTATTTCTGCCAATTTATTTTCTTTTTACACTACTGTTTATATTTGATACTTTGTATATTCAAGCAGTCTTTGTATAGAAATTACAGTTCTTCATTCTGACTTCAAACAATTAATGTATCTTCCTACAAAAAAAAATCAACATTTTTAATTTTAATTAATTGAGAAAGTTTTGGCAATGAGTGCAAAGCTGTTTGAACATCAATATTTTCAACAGAATCTATACTTTAAAAATGTCTCCCTCCACTATTAAATATGTATATATTTAGTACCCTTCTGTTTTGATCATTTGCAGTGATTTTTTTCCCCCTTCCATATTTCATTCTTTTTAGATCAGTAAGAAAAATGTTGCTGTCAGAATTGCTTGAGTTTTCAAAGAGAAAAACTCTTTACTTTTTAAGTATTGTTCTCTATAAATGTGAATATCCGAATTTCAGAAAAAACAGGAACTGGGTATAAAAAGTTTCAACAAGGAAAAATTATTTACATTATAAATGACTTGTTTATAAAAGGTTTGTTTGTATCTGTTTACATGTGTTGTGTGTGTATATGTCACAGCCGTCTGACTTCGTGACAAAGTCAGGTAGGATGGCAAGAATCCTTAGAGCTAAACTCATGAGCTGCTGCAATTTGAAGGTCAGTTAAAAATAAAGTAAATCTGGTACGGCTGGGTCCCTTTGCTGTTCACCTGAAATTATCACAACATTGTTTGCTAATCGGCTGAACCCCAAAAGAAATAGTTTTAAAAAATCTGAATTTATATTAATATGATAATAGTTTAGTGTTCAAAATTGTATCTGTATAAACATTTTTCTCTTTATTACAGTGTAAACCAGTAAAACAAAATACAAAAGGTTTGCAAAATAAACTTATTGGAGAATCTTTAAAACTTTTGTAGTTTTTTAGCCTGAGTCAATTTAATTTCATATTACAGTTCTTATATTAATAGCTATCCGTCAGTCCACTGTGCTTTCTTTATATATGAAGACGGTTCAGAAGGCAGTCATACTTAATTCTTCCAATAACCATCAAAGCTAATAGTTACTGTGCACTTATGTAACAACACTGCACTAAGCATGCTACCTGGATTTTTATGAATAGTTTATTGCATGTAATATCAAAGCTATTGATTTAGGTGATCTTGAGTTTCTTGTGAACAACAGCAGGAATTTTTAAGTTAGGATTAGAAATGTAGGTATGGTTTTGAGAAGTTTTATAAGGAGTATTTACAAAATTGTTGCTCTTCTGCTGTGAGTAGGAAGAAATACAACATTGCTCTCACTTTTGGCATTTTTTTCCCTAAGACCTTTTTCTTCAACACCCTTCTGAGGCTTCAACTGTCAGATTAACCAGTTATTTTTCCACAGTTGATCACAAGACTTGGGGAAAACGCTCCTCACCGAGACTTTGCATAGCCTGGTCCCTAATGCTTTTCTAGAAAAGCGTTCACTGCAGATCAGAGCAACATGGTTTTGTACATGTTCCAGTAGTTGTCATTCTTAGATCTTACAAGAGAAGGTCAAATTTTCTCCAAATGTGGAGATTAGAATGAAACTACCAATGTTAAACTTGTTAGGTAGGAACATTTTAAAAAATTGAAAACTTTTTTCATCTCATAAAAGGTAATTCTAATACTCCAAAAATAAGGTTACACTCTTGAATAAGATTTTTTTCCTACCTACATTTTCAGTTGTTAAAATTGGTTAAAGAAAGAAATGACCATCAAAGCTAACGACCATTTCTTTCTTTAACCAATTTTAACAACTGAAAATGTGGAGAAGAAAAAAAAAGAAGAATACTCTTGAGTACGGTTTTTTTCTCCCCACACTTGCACCCAAATATTTTCCCACATGTGCAGCTCCTTCAGAAGCCCTGGGCTGGTAGTAAGTTGTTATTTTAATTACCTCTTTACGTAAGCAGTGTTACCAGTTGCTATCACTTCTTTTTGTAAGTTCACAGAATTCTATCATGTCTGTCTTAAAAAATTGACATCTAATTGAAATCTAATTGCATGTAAATTGATACAATGGAGGATACAATGGAGGATATGAAATACATATCTTGGGTTCCTAGAACATTCTAGAAACAGCCATATTGTTACTGTCACATTATAATCATTTTGAGGACTGCTGCTCCCTACCCAGGGGACTAGTCAGTCATTGCCTTACTCAGACGTGAGCACCACCATTACATAAATAAGTCTCCAAAACTGTCGAGCAGGACTTGAGGTATTAGTGACTCATTCTTACAGGTAATTAAGCAAGTTACATTATGAAAAGCACATTACAATTCAGTTTTGAGTTCAGTGTTTCATATGATGATTCATTACATTGCATATGTATTTTGTAACCTAATTTGTTAATAAGTTTATGGCAAGCTAATTAAGCCAGCTGCTGATCTATATAGTTCTGTCTTCCTTACTGTAATCCTGCAGTCTTACATTAGAAACCTGCTATTACCTTGCAAAGAGAGTTTCAAATGTTTTTAAACAGGGTTCTTAAATTATGATAGATATTTTATTTACTACTTACCAGAAACATCTAACTGCCTTTACTTGTTTGGAATTCAGTTGTGGAGCATTACCAATCCTGAGAAGACCAGGAGAGCTCTTACTGAGGCTTATAGACTTCGTTTAGAAGTGCTCACAGATCCCCATCTTCAGCGTCTGCTTGTTCTTGTGCTGTCCTAAGTCACTCAGTCGTGTCTCACTCTTCGCAGCTCCATGGACTGGAGCCCACCGGGCTGCTCTGTCCATGGGATTCTCCTGGCAAGAATACTGGAGTGGGTTGCCATGCCTTCCTCCAGGGGATCTTCTGGATCCAGGTATCAAACTCACATTTCCCGCGCTGGCAGGCAGGTTCTTTACCACTAGCGCCACCTGGGAAGCCCCGGCTTGTTATTACTTCACCCCTAATTCTAACAAGTTTGTTTATCTGATTTCTGCTCCTGAACAAATCACAAGTATCGACAGGGTCCTTCTAGAGTCAGGTAAATAATAAAATGTGACAGCTGACAGCAGGGGAGGGAACCAATGTGAACAGTAAACGTGTAGCAACTTGAGAAAACTTAAAGTAGAGTCCTCCACAACACAGTGCCTAAGAGCATCACTGTGGTCCAATTGTACAAGTGATGTTTAATGATGAATTTGTATCAAGATGGTGGTCATCTGCATATCTGAGGTTATTGATATTTCTCCCGGCAATCTTGATTCCAGCTTGTGCTTCCTCCAGAACAGCGTTTCTCATGATATACTCTGTGTATAAGTTAAATAAGCAGGGTGACAATATACAGCCTTGACATACTCCGTTTCCTATTTGGAACCAGTCTGTTGTTCCATGTCCAGTTCTAACTGTTGCTTCCTGACCTGCATACAGATTTCTCAGGAGGCAGGTCAGGTGGTCTGATATTCCTATCTCTTTCAGAATTTTCCACAGTTTATTGTGATCAACACAGTCAAAGGCTTTGGCATAGTCAATAAAGCAGAAATAGATGTTTTTCTGGAACTCTCTCGCTTTTTCCATGATCCAGCAGATGTTGGCAACTGGGGAAACAGTGGAAACAGTGGCTGACTTTTATTTTTCTGGGCTCCAAAATCACTGCAAATGGTGATTACAGCCATGAAATTAAAAGACGCTTACTCCTTGGAAGGAAAGTTATGACCAACCTAGACAGCATATTAAAAACCAGAGACATTACTTTGTCAACAAAGGTCTGTCTAGTCAAGGCTATGGTTTTTCCAGTGGTCACGTGTGGATGTGAGAGTTGGACTGTAAAGAAAGCTAAGCGCCGAAGAATTGATGCTTTTGAACTGTGGTGTTGGAGAAGACTCTTGAGAGTCCCGTGGACTGCAAGGAGATCAGTCCTGGGTGTTCATTGGAAGGACTGATGTTGAAGCTGAAACTTGAATACTTTGGCCACCTGATGTGAAGATCTGACTCATTGGAAAAGACCCTGATGCTGGGAAAGATTGAGGGCAGGAGGAGAAGGGGACGACAGAGGATGAGATGTCTAGATGGCATCACTGACTCGATGGACATGAGTCCCCGGGAGTTGGTGATGGACAGGGAGGCCTGGCATGCTGTGGTTCATGGGGTCGCGAAGAGTCGGACACGACTGAGCAACTGAACTGGATTGAAGTAGTTTAAAGTATGTAAGAAGGTAGGATTTGTTTTGTTTGGTGATACCAATTTCCACTTCATATGGTTAAAAGCTGAGTGCTTAAAGTGGTATCCAGGTGGAAAGTTTATGCAGGAAATACCTTGACTCATTCCTTGATATTTAGAGGATTTCTCATAGGCAGTTTTTCATTCAGTTGAAACATTTTTCAGATTTAATGATTAATTCACTACATAATTTAATTCGCTAAAATATGAGAAAAACTAAAGGAAAAGTGATTTAAACCACATAAATCAAGTTAGATGACCTCCTGCACTTTAGGGAGGATGACAAGTCATGTTTAAAGTCATTCAGCTGTAGTTCCGTGACTGCCTTACTGACCACGCAGTCCCTGTGCACCAGAGAGAGGACTGTCCAAGACTCTCAGGGCTGTTGCTCTGTTTTAGCTATGCTGCATCATATGAGGTTATGGTTTAGTTGTCACAGTAACTTTTTACTGGAAGCTCATGGCATCACATTCAGAGAGGCATCCATTATCTTTTGCAGAAATCCAATTTGGAGGTTATCTTGAACCAAGCATTAGTTTTATATAAAAAGTAGACCATATTACTTACTAGCAATACCATTGTGCAATTTTCTACTAGGTTTATATATATACATATATATGTGTGTGTGTGTGTGTGTGTGTATTTTTTTTTTTTTTTGGCCATGTGGCATACAGGATCTTAGTTCCCTGACCAGGGATTGAACCCATGACCCTCACAGTGGAAGTACAGAGTTGTAACCACTGGACCTCCAGGGAATTCCACTTATGGTCTTGAAGGACACTGAAAATCTGTTCAGAGAGACATTATCTCTGTCAGAAAGACATCACTTTCTAAGTTTCCTTTGCTTTGAATCCTTGATTCTTGCTTACAAAAAGTATATTCTGTGACTCTGTTCTCTTAAAACACTGTTGTCAAATCAGCCACAATATTTACAAGTTACTGATGTCTATTATAAAGCTGTAATTTTCCAAAATAATATAGAAATGGAAAAAGAGTATTAAATTGCATAATTACAGAGATGAACCTTGTAATTGAAAATAAAAATGTCAACATTCACTAAATTCTCAAATTTCCTGTAATTTTCCGTTAGTATCCATCATAAATTCCTCTGCATTAATCACACTAAAGATAAGAATCAATAACATCCCTTCAATAAATTTAAGACAGAAGTACAGCGTCTTCAACAAGATGCTGCTGCCATGAAGTGAAATAAGATGAACGTAGAAGTACATTCACTTTAGAATTTTGCATGCAACTGTGTAGCAACACACTGAAAAATCTGCAGGAAATGGATAATTTTCTTTTTCTTTTTTTTTAATTTTATTTTTACTTTA
Source organism: Budorcas taxicolor (assembly GCF_023091745.1). Lineage (NCBI taxonomy): Eukaryota > Metazoa > Chordata > Mammalia > Artiodactyla > Bovidae > Budorcas > Budorcas taxicolor. The sequence goes on from NC_068920.1 coordinate 29,305, forward strand.
TTTTACTTTACAATACTGTATTGGTTTTGCCATACATTGACATGAATCCACCATGGGTGTATACAAGCTCCCAATCCTGAATCCCCCTCCCACCTCCCACCCATATCATCTCTCTGGATCATCCCCATGCACCAGCCCCAAGCATCCTGTGATAATTTTCTAGTAAAACATAAAAGATCAAAAGCGACCCAAGATAAAATTTTACATGTTAATAGACCAATTTTCAGATATGAATGAAAAAAGCGAATTTTAAAATCCTAATTTTAAAAGTTCTAGGGTTGCAAACTGAGCGACTTCACTTTCACTTTTTACTTTCATGCATTGGAGAAGGAAATGGCAACCCACTCCAGTGTTCTTGCCTGAAGAGTCCCAGGGACGGGGGAGCCTGGTGGGCTGCCGTCTATGGGGTTGCACAGAGTCGGACACGACTGAAGTGACTTAGCAGCAGTAGCAGCAGCAGGGTTGCAAAGGAGATGATTCTAATGTGATTTAAAGTATCCCAAATTTCTTCAAAAAGGAAAAACTCTTCAACTCATTTCATACTGCTGTTAAGTTGCTTCAGTCGTGTCCGACTCTGTGCGACCCCATAGACAGCAGCCCACCAGGCTCCTCTGTCCACAGGATTCTCTAGGCAAGAATACTAGAGTGGGCTGCCATTTCCTTCTCCAGTTCATACAGCTAGTATGATATTAATATAAAAACTTGGTAAAGGAACAGAAGGCCAAAAAAAAAAAAAGATCAACCTCATCTATACATATGGATGAAAATTCTAAATAAAAGTGTGCTGTGCTCAGTTGTGTCTGACTTTTTGCCACCCCATGGACTGTAGCCCACCTGGCTCCTCTGTCCATGGGAATTCTCCAGGCAAGAATACTGTAGAGGGTTGCCATGCCCTCCTCCAGGGGATCTTCCCAACCCAGGGATCAAACCCAGGTCTCCTGCACTGCAGGTGCATTCTTTACCAGCTGAGCTACTAGGGAAGCCCAGATAAAAGTGTAGCACTGTTAAAAAAAATCACTATGGCAAAAAGGGTTGTATTCTAGGAATTCAAGAGTGTTTTGATTTCAGCACATCTAATTAATACAATCTTGCCACTTCTTTTTAATCTCTTCTGCTTTTGTTAGGTTCTTAATGTTTCTGTTTTTTATTGTGCCCATCCTTGGGTGAAATGTTCCCTTGATACCTCCAATTTTCTTAAAGAGATCTCTAATCGTTCCCATTCTATTGCTTTCCTCTATTTCTTTGCATTGTTCATTGAAGAAGGCCTTTTTTATCTCTCCTTGCTATTCTCTGGAACTCTGCATTCAGTTGGGTATATCTTTCCCCTTCTCCTTTGCTTTTTTGCTTGTCTTCTTTCCTCAGACAACTACTTGCCTTCTTGCACTTTTTCTTTGGGATGGTTTTCGTCACTCACTGCCTCCTGAACAATGTTATGAACCTCTGTCCATAGTTTTTCAAGTACTCTGTCTACCAGATCAAATCCTCAGAATCTATTTGTTCTAATGACTGGGATAACCAGGATAGTGTGGTCACTCACCTAGAGCCAGAGATCCTTGAGTGTGAAGTCAAATGGGCCTTAGGAAGCATTACTACAAACAAAGCTAGTGGAGGTGACAGAATTCCAGCTGAGCTATTTCAAATCCTAAAACATGATGCTGTGAAAGTACTGCACTCAATATGTCAGCAAATTTGAAAAATTGAGCAGTGTTCACAGGACTGGAAGAGATCAGTTTTCACTCCAATCCCAAAGGAGGACAGTGCCAAAGAATGTTAAAACTATCAGACAATTTTGCTCATTTTGCATGCTAGTAAGGTTATGCTCAAAATCCTTCAAGCTAGGCTTCAGCAGTATGTGAACCAAGAACTTCTAGGTATTGTATACAAGTTGGGTTTTGAAAAGGCAGAGGAACCAGAGATTGAATTGCCAACATACGCTGGATCATAGAGAAAGCAAGGGAGTTTTGGAAAAATACACAGTTTTGCATCATTGATTATTCTAAAGCCTTTGACTGTATGGATCACAACAAACTATGGAAAATTCTTAAAGAGATGGGAATACCAGGCCACCTTACCTGTCTCCTGAAATATCTGTATGCAGGTCAAGAAGCAACAGTTAGAATCTTACATGGAACGATGGACTGGTTCAAAATCAGGAAAGGAGTAAGTACATCAAGGCTGTATACTGTCATCCTGCTTATTTAATTTATATGCAGAGTACATCATGAGAAATCCTGGACTAGAGGAACACATAAGCTGGAATGAAGATTGCCAGGGAAGTATCAAGAAACTCAGACATGCAGATGATATCACTCTAATGGCAGAAAATGAAGAGGAACTAAAGAGCCTCTTGATGAGGGTAAAAGAGTGAAAAAGCTGGCTTAAAATTCAACATTCAAAAATGTAAGATCATGGCATCCAGTTCCATCACTTCACGGCAAATAGAAAGGGAAAACAGAGGAAGCAGTGACAGATTTTATTTTCTTGAGCCCCAAAATCCTGTGGATGGTGACTGCGGCCATAATTAAAAGACACTTGCTCCTTGGAAGGAAAGCTATAACAAACCTAGACAGCATATTAAAAAGCAGAGATATTACTTTGCTGATAAAGCTGGTTTCCTAGAAGTCATGAATGGTTGTTAGGGTTGGACCATAAAGAAAGCTGAGCACCAAAGAATTGATGCTTTTGAACTGTGGTGCTGGAGAAGACTCTTGAGAGTTCCCTGGACTGCAAGGAGTTTCAACCAGTCAATCCTAAAGGAAATCAACCTTGAATATTCATTGAAAGGACTGATGCTGAAGCTGGAGCTCCAATACTTCGGCCACCTGATGTGAAGAGCAGAATCCCTGGAAAAGACCCTGATGCTGGGAAAGACTGAAGGCAAAAGGAGAAAGGGGTGGCAGGGGATGAGATGGTTAGATACTATCACTGACTCAATGGATGTGAATTTGAGCAAACTCCAGGAGATAGTGAAGGTCACAGAAGCCTGGTATGCACAGTCCATGGAGTTGCAGAGAATCGGACCCAACTTAGCAACTGAACAACAATTAACAGAAACGGTTACCCAGATGATTAAAGAAACGAAAACATGATCATATTTGTTGTTGTTCAGTCACTCAGTCATGTCTGACTCTTTGAGACCCCATGGAGCCAGGTTTCCCTGTCCTTCACCAACTCGCAGAGCTTCCTCAAACTCATGTCCATTGAGTCGGTGATACCATCCAAACATCTCGTCCTCTACCATGCCCGTCTCCTGCCTTCAATCTTTCTTAGCATCAGTGTCTTTTCCAATGAGTTGGCTCTTTGCATCAGGTGGCCCTAGTACTGAAGCTTCAGCTCCATGATCATATCAATATATGGTGAAAGGCACATTACTAAGATTTAGTAGCCATTCCTAATGAAGATTCTTGAGTAAAACAGAAATTGAAGGAAACTGCTTAAAACAGTGAAGAGTACTTATGAAAACTGCAAGTATTTAAAATTATAAGCTGTTTCAATTAAAATTAACTGGCATGGTTACTGTCAATTATCATTAAAGAGTATTTTGGAGGATCCAGTAACTGTTGATATGATTTTATATGCCTAGGAAATGACAGAGCTTGGAAAAGACAGAATTAGAGAGGGATTTTGAGTAAAGTACTCGGAAATCAGATGAATACAAAATTTAATAGCAATAAGCACTCTGAAGTGCTAAAGGGAGAAATATTTCATTCATGATAGTGAAAAAGCCCAAAAAGGTAGGATAAATTTGCTCAGAAAGGTACAATACTTATAAGAAAAAAATAACCTATAAAAATGTTACTATAAGATACTGAACAAAATTTAAACATATTAGAAAACACTATTGTAAAAATACAAATCTCTTTAATTGACTAGAACACATTAGAATTATGAGTATTTTTAAATTGGATTAAACTATCTTAAGATTCATTTGGAATAGTCAGAAAATTCTACAAAAACAAACAATATGAGAGAAACTTTACTCACCAGATATCAGCATATACTACAGTCACTGGAATCAAGTCAATATGGTAAGAAAAATAACTGCATTAAATAAGAATAAACTAGATTGCTAGAAAAGAATTGAGGTGAAAATTTAACATATGATGAATATGTGCTTTAATTCACACAGAAAACAAGACTGGACTGCTAATTTTCATTAAAAGCTTTGATATGATATAAAGTTATTTTTAAAATAATTATTGGGAATTACCTGGCAGTCCAGGGGTGAGAACTTAGTGCTCTCACTGCCAGAGCCCCTAGTTCGACCCCTGGTTGGGGAACTAAGATCTCACAAGCCAGAGGGCATGGCCAAAAAAAAAAATTTTTTTTTTATTATTTTAGAAAGAGAGTTGGGGGTGGGGAAGAAGAAAAGAGACTAAAGATAGGGAAACCTACGTGGCAAAAATTAACAATTTTTTGTGACAAAGAGGTAAAGTCAAATATCAATTATACACAATAAACATGGAGGAAACAATGTAGGTTACAAAGAGTTAATATCTATATTAGTCTGGATTATGTAATATGTAATGATAACACGTATTATAGAGCACTTAAAAATGGGCCAAAAAAAAAATAAAGGCAAACAAAACCATGGGCAAATATAAAGATATAACCATAGAAGAATAAGTCCAGATGACCAAGATATATAAAATTAGGCTCAAACTCACTAGTGATCAGGAAAATACAAATGAAGCTCTAGAAGACTGTCATTTTATACCCCACTAGATAGGTAGTCACATGTAAAGAGGAGCAATACCCATCGCTGGTGGGAATTTCCCGAGAGGGACCAAGTATTCTCATATATGAGCAGTAAGAAATACAGATTGTGACAGTCCTTCGGGATGAAATATATTCTTTGTTACAGCAATCCTACAGAAATAAAATCAGTATATTTGTCCATATATATATTTTATTGCAACATTGATCTTAAGGGAAAATACATATTAGAGCTATATTAGTTGATGTAGTATTTCTATGCAGTAGTGATGAGATATATATTAACATATATATTATATACTCTTATTTTGGGTTGTATGTGTATGTATATATGTTTGCATATGATTTATAAGCATGAAGAAAAATGAAAATGATATATCAAAACAGAGGGATTACTTTACCAACAAAGGTCCGTCTAGTCAAAGTTATGGTTTTCCAATAGTCATTTATGGATGTGAGAGTTGGACAGTAAAGAAAGTTGAACACCGAAGAACTGATGCTTTTGAACTGTGGTGTTAGAGAAGATACTTGGGAGTCCCTTGGACTACAGGGAGATCCAACCAGTCAATCCTAAAGGAAATCAGTCCTGAATATTCATTGGAAGGACTGATGCTGAAGCTGAAGCTCCAATACTTTGGCCACCTGATGCAAAGAACTGACTCATTAAAAATGACCCTGATGCTGGGAAAGATTGAAGGTAGGAGGAGAAGGGGACAACGGAAGGTAAGATGGTTGGATGGCACAAGCGGCTCAATGGATGTGAGTTTGAGTAAGTTCTGGGAGTCGGTGATGGACAGGTGCTGCAGTCCATGGGGTTGCAGAGAATCAGACAGGACTGAGCGACTGAACTGAACTGAAAGTGGATGATATCATTTATCTAGAGAGGGTAGAAAAGATGAGAATTTGGGTGGGAAAGGGAAGAGGAGAGAGGAAAGAATAAGCAAACAGAAAAAAAAATTCCATGTATGAGATCCCATTTTCAAATTATATCAATTAAACATGTGCATATAAAATAAAGCTTTTAAAGTTTTAAAACATTAATTGGATTTAATATCATGAAGGTCATTTTATGACCTTACCCAGAGAAGTTTTGGGTACATGGAAGCAAGAATAAAGTAAAATTCTTACTAGAGCAGTTTGAATAATAAGTAAATAGTAAGATAGCAGACCATTATAAACAAACTTTGCAAAATAATATAATACTAATAAAAAAGTAAAATACAATAAACAATGATAAGCAAAAAAGGGATAAAGAAAGCTATCTTATGTTATGTTTATGAAGCAAAGGTGGCCTCTGTATATTGGCCCATGGGTGGTTTATTTCTTCAGAGCAGGTTGTGACCCATTAGCTCAAAAGCCACTGGCACCAAACCAAAAGTTCACCCGTCTACTTGTTTTAAACATAATCCAAACAAACAGAATTTTTAGCCATTTAGAGCTTGCCTGCTTTTTATAACCTGTGAAACTGTCCAAAATCTGCTTGCCACAGATGAAATAAGCCTTTGGGCAATAAAGACTCTAAGCTGCTTGCCTTGCTTTGGAACTCTCTAACTCAGAGACTCCTGACATGCTGCTGAGTAACATAATACATAAGCCCCCTAGACAAAAAACCTCTGTCTCTGATGCCTCTTTCCCCCAGTATGCTCGCCCTCCTTCCCTTCTTGATGGGGGCCTGATGCCTTAAAGCTCTGGGTGGTGCTAGGGCCTTTCCCAACTTGCAGACCTATCGAGTAGTGCCAAAACAGAGCTCGTGTGCAGCTACTGCCACCTCATGGCCATGTTATCTTTGCTCATCCCCAAAGTGCTCAAACTCACTCCCTTATACTGCTGCTGCTAAGTCACTTCAGTCGTGTCCGACTCTGTGCGACCCCATAGACAGCAGCCCACCAGGCTCCCCCGTCCCTGGGATTCTCCAGGCAAGAACACTGGAGTGGGTTTCCACTTCCTTCTCCAGTGCATGAAAGTGAAAAGTGAAAGTGAAGTTGCTCAGTCGTGTCCGACTCTTAGCGACCCCATGGACTGCAGCCCACCAGGCTCCTCCGTCCATGGGATTTTCCAGGGAAGAATACTGGAGTGGGGTACCATTGCCTTCTCTGTCCCTTATACTACATAACATAAAAGTAAAAATTCACCAGGAAGATACATCAGTTCAGAAACTGTAGACACCTGATAAAGCCTCAAAATAAATAAATCCAAAATGAATAAAATTACAAAGAATAATTGACAAGCTCACAAATACCGTGAGAGATTCTAACACATCACTTTCAGTAACTGACTAAATGGACAAAAAATTAGGAAGCCTATATAGATTTTATAGAACTCAAATCAGCAGTTAAAGAATACACATTGTTTTCAAGCATACTTAAAAATATTTACAAAAATTGAACAAATATTAGGCTTAAAGGAGAAGGCAATGGCACCCCACGCCAGTACTCTTGCCTGGAAAATCCCATGGACAGAGGAGCCTGGTGGGCTGCAGTCCATGGGGTCGCATAGAGTCGGACATGACTAAGCCACTTCACTTTCACTTTTCACTTCCATGCATTGGAGAAGGAAATGGCAACCCACTCCAGTGTTCTTGCCTGGAGAATCCCAGGGACGGGGGAGCCTGGTGGGCTGCCATCTCTGGGGTCACACAGAGTCGGACATGACTGAAGTGACTTAGCAGCAGCAGCAGCAGCAAAGGTATCAAACTATTAAAATGATATGGAGACCACAAAGTACTACTATTATCAATAATAAAATATTACCCAAAAGAGATTGTAAAATTTTAGAAATTAAAAATATTCTTCCAAATAATTCATGGAACTGAGAAGTAATTAAAATAAAAAATTAGAACATCTTTAAAATTGGGTGAAGATGAAAAGATTACATACCAATAGATATGTAATAGCTGAAGAAGTATTTAGAGGGAAAAAGCAGTACTTAGATGCAATCTCAAAAACAACAGAATGATCCCTGTTCATTTCCAAGGTAAACCACTCAGTATCACAGTAATCCACGTCTATGCCCCAGCCAGAAATGTTGAAAAAGCTGAAGTTGAATGGTTCTATGAAGACCTACAAAACCTTCTAGAACCAACACCCAAAAAAGACATCCTTTTCATTATCAGGTACTAGAGTGCAAAAGTAGGAAGCCAAGAGATACCTGGAATAACAGGCAAATTTCGCCTTGGAGTACAAAATGAAGCAGGGCAAAGAATAACAGAGTTTTGAAAAGAGAATGCACTGGTCATAGGAAAACCGTCTTCCAATAACACAAGAAAAGACTCTATATGCGGACATCACCAAATGGTCAATACCCAAATCAGACTGATTATATTCTTTGCAGTCAAAGATGGAGAAGCTGTATACAGTCGGCAAAAACAGGACCAGGAGCTGACTGTGGCACAGATCATGAACTCCTTATTGCCAAATTCAGACTTAAATTGAAGAAAGTAGGGAAAACCACTAGACAATTCAGGTATGACCTAAATCAAATCCCTTACGATTATACAGTGGAACTGACAAATAGATTCAAGGGATTCGATCTGAGAGATAGAGTGCCTGAAGAACTATGGACAGAGGTTTGTGATATTGTACATGAGGCAGTGATCAAGACCATCCCCAAGAAAAAGAAATGCAAAAAGGCAAAATGGTTGTCTGAGGAGGCCTTATAAATAGCTAAGAAAAGAAGAGACGTTAAAGGCAAAGGAGACAAGGAAAGATATACCCATTTGAATGTAGAGTTCAGCATGGAGAGATAAGAAAGTCTTCCTCAGTGATCAATGCAAAGAAATAGAGGAAAACAATAAAATGGGAAAGACTTAGAGATCTCTTCAAGAAAATTAGAGATACCAAGGGAACATTTCATGCAAAGATGGGTACAATAAAGGACAGAAATGGTATGGACCTAACAGAAGCAGAAGATATTAAGAACAGGTGGCAACAATACAAAGAAGAACTGTAGAAAAAATATCTCCATGACCCAGATAACCATGGTGGTGTGATCACTCACCTAGAGTGAGACATCCTGGAATGTGAGGGCAAGTGGCCCTTAGGAAGCATCACTATGAACAAAGCTAGTGGAGGTGATGGAATTCAGTTGAGCTATTTCAAATCCTGAAAGATGATGCTGTCAAAGTGCTGCATGCAATATGCCAGCAAATTTGGAAAACTCAGCAGTGGCCACAGGACTGGAAAAGGTCAGTTTTCATTCCAATCCCAAAGAAAGGCAATGCCAAAGAATGCTCAAACTACCGCACAATTGCACTCATCTTACATGCTAGCAAAATAGTGCTCAAAATTCTCCAAGCCAGGCTTCAAAAGTATGTGAACTGTAAACTTCCAGATCTCCAAGCTTAATTTAGAAAGGCAGAGGAACCAGAGATCAAATTGCCAACAGTCGTTGGATCATTGAAAAAGCAAGAGAATTCCAGAAAAACATCTACTTTTGCTTCATTGACTACGCCAAAGCCTTTGACTGTGTGGACCACAACGAACTGTGGAAAATTCTTCAGGAGATGGGAATACCAAACCACGTTACCTGCCTCCTGAGAAATCTGTATGCAGGTTAAGAAGCAACAATTAGAACTAGACATGGAACATCAGACTGATTCCAAATTGGGAAAGGAGTACGTCAAGGCTGTATATTGTCACCCTGCTTATTTAACTTCTATGCAGAGTACATCATGAGAAATGCTGGACTGGATGAAGCACAAGCTGGAATCAAGATTGCCAGGAGAAATATCAATAACATCAGATATGCAGATGACACCACCCTTATGGCAGAAAGAGAAGAAGAACTCAAGAGCCTCTTGATGAAAGTGAAAGAGGAGAGTGAAAAAGTTGGCTTAAAGCTCAACATTCTAAGAAAACTAAGATCATGGCATCCAGTCCCATCACTTCATGGCAAATAGATGGGGAAACAATGGAAACAGTGACAGACATTAGTTTTTTGGGCTCCAAGATCACTGCATATGGTGACTCCAGCCATGAAATTAAAAGATGCTTGCTCTTTGGAAGAAAGCTATGACCAATGCAGACAGCATACTAACAAACAGAGACATTACTTTGCCAACATAGGTCTGTCTAGTCAAAGCTATGTTTTTTTCCAGTGGTCATGTATGGATGTGAGAGTCGAACTATAAAGGAAGCTGAGTGCTGAAGAATTGATGCTTTTGAACTGTGGTGTTGAAGAAGACTCCTGAGAGTCTCTTGGACTGCAAGGAGATCCAAACAGCCAATCCTAAAGGAAGTCGGTCCTGAATATTCTTTGGATGGACTGATGTTGAAGGTGAAGCTCCAATACTTTGGCCACCTGATGCCAAATGCCTGATAGAAAAGACCCTGATTCTGGGAAAGATTGAAGGTGGGAGGATAAGGGGATGACAGAGGATGAGATGGTTGGATGGCATCACCGACTTGATGGACATGAGTTTGAGTAAGCTCCGTGAGTTGGTGATGGACAGGGAAGCCTGGTGTGCTATAGTCCATGGTGTGGCAAAGAGTTGGACACGACTGAGCTGCTGAACTGAACTTCACTTTCATGGGAAGGACAACAGCTTACACTGACAGTCTGTCCAGTCTATATTGGCTTTTCTACTCTATGTCATAAATTAATCCAAAGAAACCTGGGCCATCTGGACATTCTATAGAATATCATATATGTTTGCTTATTGATCAGTTCAAACAGTCTAACTAAGAAGTAGTAAATATGCTGGACATCTGTGACATATACATCCCTGAGAATAAGAAAAAACTCTTTAAAGATTAAGGGACCTGCCACATCAGTAACAATTTTAGGGGGAGCCAATAGTCTGGAGTAGGTTTAAAATAAAGGACAAATTATTGCATGTCACATTCCCACCACAAAGAAGGAAGTACAATACCTCACAGGCCTCTTTGAGTTTGGGAGGCAGCATATTCCATAGTTAGGAATACTGTAGGAAGTGCCTCAGACAAAAGAAACTATGTGGTCCGAATTATACTCCACCCAGAGGGCAGTACATATCCAATGACTACTTGACTGGAATTCATGTTAATTGTTGCCAACAGAATTTTAAGTAATATGCTGTTAGGGAAAGAAAAATAAAACTTGGAGACAAGCAGATACAGAGTGAAGGCTGTTGGTGAGAGGACAGAAAACCCTGATGATGCCGCCACTGAGGGCCACTGAAGTTCAGAGGGTTATCTGAGTAGAAAGCAGCTGAGAGAGCTGGATCTGAGGCCCAGACTGGGGCGCTGGCGCTAATGATATATCTGGACTTCAGTTTTTCCATCTGGAAGAGGAATGAGGTCAGACAAAACGACCATCACATGTCTTCCAGTTCCTGTACTCTGTCATTATAAAGGCCTCTGTAAAACATGCATACAGCACTGAGGGACAATGCTTTAAATCTGCAACTGGCTTACTAATGGAAGATTATTCTTCAACAGTGCTACATACAATTATCATAACCTAGAGAGTCCTACATGGTAAATAATTCTTATCTGTAAATTTCAGTTCACAGTAACTCATATGAAGAAGCACAGCAAAAACTTAATATTTAGCTTGTATTAAAAAATAATATGGCATTAACAACAATGCTCTTACCAATGGAGTATAATGTATAAATTAACAGTAGCAATAGTATTAAATGTAATAGTCATTCCTTCCCTGATACAACTGAACATCACCTCGTCCATTCCTTCATGAAAAGCATTTGTTTTCCTTGATCCACACACTCCTTCCATATGTCTTTCCTTCTGCAGTGGATGTTGGATTGAGTAGTATACACTGCTATACTCAAGATGCAAGCAGAGTAACATGCCAGAGTTATGTTCTGGATCTAAACAGTTCATCTCAAAATTCACAAGGAAAATAATCAAGTAAAGTACTAGGGGAAAAAAGGCATTGAGGGTAGCTGGCTCAACCAGATATTAAAACATACTATACATACGATAATTAAACAATACATTAAAAAGACATACACCATGATCAACTGGGATTTATTCCAGGGATGAAAGGATGGTTCAAAATCTGCAAATCAATCAAGGTGATATACCACATTAACAAACTGAAGAATAAAAATTATACGATCATCTCAATAAATGCAGAAAAGGGTTTTCACAAAACTCAATATTTAAGATAAAACTCTCCAGAAAGTGACAATAGAGGAAACATAACTCAATGTTAAAAATGCCATATATAGAGGAGCCTGGCAGGCCAAGTCCACAGAGTTGCAAAGAGTCAGACATGACTTAGTGACTAAACAACAACAACAATGATAAATCCATAGCTAATATCATACTTAAGAATGAAAAGTTGAGTTTGGGAATAGCAACAGACAGTACTACATATAAAATAGATAAACAACAAGGATCTAATAAATAGCACAGGGAACTACAATCATAGTATTGTAGTTAATAATCATAGGCTATTTTATAATAACCTATAAGGGAAATAAATGTATATACATATATATATACATTCTAATATAAATAAATATATATATACACACGCATGCATGTATGCTAAGTTGCTTCAGTCATGTCTGACTCTTTGTGAGACTGCAGCCTGCCAAACTTCTCTGTAATTTCTTAAATATAATAAATAAATATACATATATATATTATTTTCCCTTACAGGTTATTATAAAATATTGATTGTAGTTAAATAAATATAAACAGGACCTGGAGCTGAATGTGGCTCAGATCATGAGCTCCTTATTGTAAAATTCAGGCTTAAACTGAGGCCAGTAGGGAAAACCACTAGGCTCTTCAGGTATGACCTAAGTCAAATCTCTTATGATTATACAGTGGAGGTGAGGAATAGATTCAAGGGATTAGATCTGGTAGACATAGTCCCTGAAGAATTGTGGATGAAGGTTCATAACATTGTACAGGAGGCAATGACCAAAACCATCCCCAAGAAAAGAAATGCAAGAAGGCAAAGTGTTTGTCTGAGGAGGCCTTTCAAATAGCTGAGGAAAGAAGAGAAGCAAAAGGCAAAGGAGAAAAGGAAAGATAAACCCAACTGAATGCAGAATTCCAGAGAGTAACAAGGAGAGATAAGAAGGCCTTCTTAAATGAACAATGCAAAGAAATAGAGGGAAACAACAGGATGGGAAAGGCTAGAGATCTCTTTAAGAAAACCGGAGATATCAAGGGAACATTTCATGCAAGGATGGGCACGAAAAAGGACAAAAATGGTAAGGAAGAAGTAACAGAAGCAGAAGAGATTAAGAAGAGGTGGCAAGAATACATAGACAAACTATACAAAAAGGTCTTAGTGACCTGGATAACCATGATGGTGTGGTTACTCACCTAGAGCCAGACTTTCTGGAATGTGAAGTCAAGTGGGCCTTTGGAAGCATTACTATGAACTAAACTAGTAGAGGTGATAGAATTCCAGCTGAGCTATTTCAAATCCTAAAACATGATGCTGTGAAAGTGCTGCATTCAATATGTCAGCATATTTGGAAGACTCAGCAGTGGCCACAGGACTGGAAAAGGTCAACTTTCATTCCAATCCCAAATAATGGCAGTGCCAAACGATGTTCAAACTGCCGGACAATTTTGCTCATTTTGCATGCTAGTAAGGTTATGCTCAAAATCCTTCAAGCTAGGCTCCAGCTGTACATAAACTGAGAAGTTCCAGATGTACTGGGTTTTGAAAAGGCAGAGGAACCAGAGATCAAATTGCCAACATTCTTTGGCTCATAGAGAAAGCAAGGGAATTTCAGAAAAATATATAGTTTTGCTTCATTGACTATTCTAAAGCCTTGACTGTGTGGATCACAACAAACTGTGGTAAATTCTTGAAGAGATGGGAATACTAGGCCACCTTACCTGTCTCCTGAGAAACCTGTGTGAGAGTCAAGAAGCAACAGTTAGAATCTTACATGGAACAACAGACTGGTTCAAAATTGGGAAAGGAGTACATCAAGGCTGTATATTGTCACCCTGCTTATTTAATTTACATGCAGAGTACATCATGAAAAATGCCCGGCTGGATGAAACTGGAATGAAGATTGCCAGGGAAATATCCGCAAACTCAGACATGCAAATGATATCACTCTAATGGCAGAAAGTGAAGAGGAACCTTTTGACAATGGTAAATGAGGAGAGTGAAAAAGGTGGCTTGAAACTCAACATTTAAGAAACTAAGTTCATGGCATCTAGTGACATCACTTCATGGCAAATAGAAGCAGAAAATGTTGAAGCAGTGACTGATTTTACTTTCTTGGGCTCCAAAATCACTGTAGATGGTGTCTGCAGCCATGAAATTAAAGACACTCCTTGGAAGGAAAGCTATGACAAATCTAGACAGAATATTAAAAAGCAGAGACATCACTTTGCTGACAAAGGCCTGTATAGTCAAAGCTATGTTTTTTTCCAGGAGTCATGTACAGATGTGAGAGCTGGACTGAAAATAAGGCTGAGCACTAAGAATTTATGCTTTCGAATTGTGGTGCTGGAAGAGACTCTTGAGAGTCCCTTGGACGGCAAGATCAAACCAGTCAATTCTAAAGGAGATCAATGGGCATGAATCTGAACAAACTCCAAGAGACAGGAGGACAGGGGAGCTTGGCGTGCTGCAGTCCACGGGGTCGCAAAGAGTCTGACACGTCAGAATTAGTGACTGAACAACAGCTATATGTATAAATATACATATGTAAATAAAACAGAATTATTTTGCTATATACAGAAAACACAATATTGTAAATTAACTATATTTGTATTGTAAAAAAGTGGTGCCAGGAAAACTGGATAGCTACATTACTTTGCTGACTAAGGTCCGTCTAGTCAAGGCTATGGTTTTTCCTGTGGTCATGTATGGATGTGAGAGTTGGACTGTGAAGAATGCTGAGCCCCGAAGAATTGATGCTTTTGAACTGTGGTGTTGGAGAAGACTCTTGAGAGTCCCTTGGACTGCAAGGAGATCCAACCAGTCCATTCTGAAGGAGATCAGCCCTGGGATTTCTTTGGAAGGAATGATGCTAAAGCTGAAACTCCAGTACTTTGGCCACCTCATGTGAAGAGTTGAATCATTGGAAAAGACTCTGATGCTGGGAGGGATTGGGGGCAGGAGGAGAAGGGGACGACAGAGGATGAGATGGCTGGATGGCATCACTGACTTGATGGACGTGAGTCTGAGTGAAGTCCGGGAGTTGGTGGTGGACAGGGAGGCCTGGTGTGCTGCGATTCATGGGGTCGCAAAGAGTCGGACACGACTGAGTGACTGAACTGAACTGAACATGTAAAAAAATGAAATTAGAATATTTTTGCACAGCATGTACACAATAAATGAAAACTGATTAAAGACCTAAATATAAGGCCAGAACCGTAAAACCCCTAGAGGAAAACATAGGCAGAACATTCTTAACATAAATTGTAGGCGTGCTTTTCTGGATCTGTCTCCTATGGCAAAGGAAGCAAAAGCAAAAATAAATAAACGGGACCTAACTGAAAAGCTTTTGCACAGCAAAGGAAATGATTGATTAAACAAAAAGACAACCTATTGACTTGGAGAAAATACTTGCAAATGATATGACTGATAAGGGGTTAATATTAAAAATACATAAACAGCTCATGCAACATGTGGGCAGGAGACCTAAACAGACATTTTCCCAAAGATGTAGATGTAGATGGCCAAAAGGCACATGAAAATATGGTCAACATAACTAATCTCCAGAGAAATGCAAATCAAAACCACAGTGAAATATTACCTCATACCTGTCAGAACAGCTATCATAATAAAGACCACAAATAACACATGTTGAATAGGATATGGAGAAAAGAGAACGGATGTACATGGTTGGTGGGAAGGTAAATTGGTGCAGCCACTGTGGAAAACAGTATGGAGGCCCCTCAAAAATCTAAAAATAGAGCTATCGTACATATAACCCAGCAATTCCACTCCTGCGTATATACCTGAAGAAAACGAAAACACTAACTTGAACACTACCCCAGTGTTCACAGCAGCATTATTTATAACAGCCAAGATACAGAAGCAACCTAAGTGTCTACCAACAGATGAAGAGATAAAGAAAATGTACATACATGCAATGGGGTACTACTCAGCCATGAAAGAATGAAAATTTTCCACTTGCAACAACATGGATGGACCTGGATGGTATTATGCTACGAAGGCAGGAAGAGAAAGACAAATACTGTACATTATCATGTATATGTGGAATTAAAAAAATAAACTAGTGAATACAACAAGAAAGTAAGTAACAGACTCACAAAGAGCACAAACTAGTGGTTATCAGCGGGGAGAAGAAAGCAGAGAGGAGCAAGATAGGGATATGGGATTAAGAAGTTCAAACAACTATCTATAAAATAAATGTGCTACAAGGATTATTGTACAGCACAGTGAGCAACATTTTATAATCATTATAAATGGAGTGTTAGCTTTAAAGTTTTGAATCGCTATGCTGTATATCTGAAACAAATACTGTAAATCAACTGTGCCTGAATAATAAAAAAAAAGAAATGCTGGAAAACTATATTCCAAAGAAAAGAAAATGTAATATCTCTTAAAAACTCATTTTAATTTTTGTCCCTTTTCTTTTAAGACACTAAAGCTAACACCCTATCCATGGGATGTATGTAGGAATTTAGGGAGGCTACCCTTGGCAGTGGAAACAGTGTCAGACTTTATTTTTTTGGGCTCCAAAATCACTGCAGATGGTGACTGCAGCCATGAAATTAAAAGACACTTACTCCTTGGAAGGAAAGTTATGACCAACCTAGATAGCATATTAAAAAGCAGAGATATTACTTTGGCAACAAAGGTCCGTCTAGTCAAGGCTATGGTTTTTCCAGAGGTCATGTGTCATGTATGGATATGAGAGTTGGACTGTGAAGAAAGGTGAGCACCGAAGAATTGCTGCTTTTTAACTGTGGTGCTGGAGAAGACTCTTGAGAGTCCCCTGGACTGCAAGGAGATCCAACCAGTCCATCCTAAAGGAAATCAGTCCTGAATATTCATTGGAAGGACTGATGCTGAAGCTGAAACTCCAATACTTTGGCCACCTCATGTGAAGAGTTGACTCATTGGAAAAGACTCTGATGCTGGGAGGGATTGGGGGCAGGAGAAGAAGGGGACGACAGAGGATGAGATGGCTGAATGGCATCACCGACTTGATGGACATGAGTTTGAGTGAACTCCGAGAGTTGGTGATGGACAGGGAGGCCTGGCGTGCTGTGATTCATGGGGTCGCAAAGAGTTGGACACGACTGAGTGACTGAACTGAACCCTTGGCAGAGTGGTGGGAGAATATTTCAGACAGCCCTCAGGATGTCAGGAGGAAATAAAAGCAACTTCTAGGGTCAAGAAGAGATAGAACAGGGCCCCCAAGGAGAGAAAGGAGGGAAGAATGCATCTTACAAGGTTAGAATTCAATGTAGGATGCAGTCCCAGCTCAGAACTATGGCAAAGACACTACCTGTGTCTCCTGTTTGACACAGAACTGTTTCCTCCACAAGCATAGATTTGAGTCAGAACAGCTGTGTCTTACCTCAGAGTCTTGCCCAGCAATGACCCAGCCATCATATTAAGGGGAACCTGCATGGTCAGTGCTCTGAGCCTTCACATGTCAAACTGTTTGGTCTCTAGGAAAGATGCTATCAAATCCCAAGTCCCACAGGTGGTGCCTAAGGAGACCACTAGGCACCAGAGGGATTGCCTGAGAGAAGACCCCTGCACTGGAACTTTGGGGCTGAACTGGGGTACTCTACAGTACCTGGAACTGGGGACAGAGGGAAGCAAACATCTTTGTTATGAAAGAGACCAAGGTGAGGTGAGGTGAGGTGAGGTGAGGTGAAGTCGCTCAGTCGTGTCCGACTCTTTGTGACCCCGTGGACTGTAACCTACTAGGCTTCTCCATCCATGGCATCCTCCAGGCAAGAATACTGGAGTGGATTGCCATTTCCTTCTCCAGGGGATCTTCCCGACCCAGGGATGGAACCCGGGTCTCCCGCATTGGAGGCAGACGCTTTAACCTCTGAGCCACGAGGGAAGCCCGAAAGAGACCAAACTGATATCAAAGGTCTTCATTACACGTGGAAAACTAGGATTTAAAAAATTCACGAAGTGAAGCCATATAAGAAGATGGAAAGAAATGAATATTTGTAATCTTTATATTTAAAAAGAAATGACAAATTATGAAAAAGTTTGTTTTAGCTTATATTTAGAGTAGGCTGCAAATACAACTCTTTTTAAACCCTTTGAACAAAGAATAAATCAAATGTTAAGTTGGCAGGCATAATTTTACTGAATAGATTGTTTAATTGTGTGATATAATGTCTTTGATTTTGCTTTTGACTTTCATGGCACAATCATTAAGAGGACATTTTTGCAAAAAAAAAAAAAGGCTATAAAACTACTAAAATATTTTGGCATTAGTAGATAAACAAATAAATCAATGGAGTAGAATAAAACTGCAGAAAAAGACTCATGTATATATGGAAATTTAACATTAATATATGATAAAAAAAAGAAGATATCCCAAGTCACAGGCAGAAAGGGGTATTTTAATAAATGGTACTTATTATGGTTGAATTGTGTCCCCTCAAGAGATGTGTTAAATCCTAACATTAAGTGTCTCAGAACATGACCTTATTTGGAAACAGGGTTATGGCAAATAAGAAAAGATTCATATATTCAACTGTATGAAAGAAAACTCTTTGGCTTAACAACAGCAAAATGCACCATTAGCAAAAGATTAAAAAAAAAAACCTGGAAAAATATCTGTAATTTATATCACAGACAGTTGGTTATTTTCTCCATGTAAAGATCTTTTAAAATAGAAAAGAGCGTTTGCTCAGAGTCTGATGAATGGACACAGGAAATGAACAGATAGTTTACCAAAAAAAGAAAGGCAAACAGCCTTTGAACCTATGAAATGATGCCCATTCATAACCAGAGACTTAAAGTTATACTGAAATACCATCTGTCATTTAACAGATTGGCAAAAATCTCAAAGTTTGAAAATAAATGCTCTTGGTATGACCCCAGAAAAGATTGCCCAAGTGTGTGTGTGTGCGCACGCGCACGCACACACACACACACACACACATGCATATATGCTTGTATTCATCATTGTGGGATTATTTATAATAGCAAAAAACTGGAAAGAACTACCATCAGTAGAGGGCTCCTTAAACCAATTATGACCGAGTCACAGTGCAGTTCTATTTAGCAGTAAATAGAAATGAGGATAATTTCTATGTACTGATGTGGGACAGAAAAGTATGCTGCCATTTGTATAATAAGAGGGAGATATATTTCAAAGATAAATACATATTTGTTTATATTTGATGAAATACTGGAAGAAGAAACCAAAAACTAAATAAATGAAATATAGTGGAATTCTTAAGGATAGGAAAAGAAGCAAGAGTTCTCTCAAAAAGCCTATTTAGACAGTTTTGACTTTTTAAACCATATATGTCAAAACTGTATTTAAATTTTGTTTAAAAGGAAATCTTAGAACAGGAAGCAAATGGAAATAAATGAATCAAAGTGTGTATATATATACACACCTATACATACACTTGCCTTCGGAGAAGGCGATGGCACCCAACTCTTTAGGAATTACATCAAATGATTTTAAAATACAGTACTCTTACTGAATATCTTTGATGAGATATAGTCCAGGAAAGGAACAAAATAAACTACAAAATATCTTAAACTTCATTCATGATTTTATTGTAAGTAATAATACTGGTATTGTAATTTTGAAAAATTTTAATAAGATGAAACTAATTAATATTATGTTAATATTATTAAAAATCAAGATATTCAGTATAAGAGAAAAAAGGTAAGTTAGGCAAAAGCCCTTATAAAGGTACATTTGAATTAGAAATATCAAACTGATCTCTTCTATAGCTTTATTTTTTTTAATGATTTGAAACTATGATGACAGGAAACATTAACATATCTAGTCATCTTATGGGACCTATGTCCTATGTATGCTAGCCACATGTGCAGGCATGCTAAGTCACTTCAGTCATGTCTGATTCTTTGCGACCCTATGGACTGTAGCCTACCAAGCTCCTCTGTCCATGGGATTCTCCAGGCAAGAAAACTGGGTTGCCATGCCCTCCTCCAGAGAATCTTCCCGATCCAGCAATAGAAGCTGAGTCTCTTGCACTGAAGGCAGATTCTTTACCATCTGAACCATGCCTGACTCAGGTCTATGTCCTAGAATTATATATATATATTTAATTTTTATTTTTACTCTATTTTACTGTACAATACTGTATTGGTTTTGCCATACATTGACATGAATCCGCCACGGGTGTACCTGAGTTCCCAATCATGAACCCCCCTCCCACCTCCCACCCCATATCATCTCTCTGGATCATCCCCATGCACCAGTCGCAAGCATCCTGTATCCTGTATCAAACACAGACTGGCGATCCGTTTCTTACATCATAGTATACATGTTTCAGTACCATTCTCCCAAATCATCCCACCTTCTCCCTCTCCCTCTCCCTCTGAGTCCAAAAGTCCGTTCTACACATCTGTGTCTCTTTTGCTGTCTCGCATACAGGGTCATCACTACCATCTTTCTAAATTCCATTAACCAGTATTGAAAGGATTTTGACTAAATATAACCAGTGCTATGAACTATATTCTAAAATCATCAATAATATTAAAAAACACTTTTATTCGATAGTTCATATTAAAAGTATAATGATTTCTAAAACATATATTCCTTAGCATTGTTTACTGTGGAGGTCTAGATGCAATGATACTCTAGTAATAGTGAACATCTTTGGTCTCCAGACTTTGTTTTTCAACATACCCATCCTCATGGAAAGATACCAGTGTCTTTTGGAGAATAGTTGATTCCAGGTCTGGAGTAGGGAAAATGCAATATAAATCTAGACAGATTGTTATGCTTGAAAGGAAGAAAGCATTCAAACATTATGGTACCATGTCTTAAGAGTGCAGAAACAAGTGTGAAGGGACCCAAGGACCATTATTTGGGACAATTTGAAAATAAAAAAATAATGATGGGGTGAATGAAACACACTGCATATTTAAAAATTGTGAGTTGACATGAAAAGAATACAGAGGACTTCTGGCTCTAGTGATGATGATATAGCAGCAAGTGCCAAACAATCATCAGCCACAACCTGCATCGAAAGGAAATCCAGAAAAGAGAGGATATACACATAGGTACAGCTTAAGGTCCGTCTAGTCAAGGCTGTGGTTTTCCAGTGGTCATGTATGGATGTGAAAGTTGGACTGTGAAGAAAGCTGAGTGCTGCAGAATTGTTGCTGTTGAATTGTGGTGTCGGAGAAGACTCTTGAGAGTCCCTTGGACTGCAAGGAGATCCAACCAGTCCATCCTAAAGGAAATCAGTCCTGGGTGTTCACTGGAAGGACTGACGTTGAAGTTGAAACTCCAATACTTTGGTCACCTGATGCGAAGAGCTGACTCATTGGAAAAGACTCTGGTACTGGGAAAGATTGAGGGCAGGAGGAGAAGGGGACAACAGAAGATGAGATGGTTGGATGGCATCACCGACTCAATGGACATGGGTTTGGGTGGACTCCTGGAGTTGGTGATGGACAGGGAGGTCTGGCATGCTGTGGTTCATGGGGTCGCAAAGAGTCGGACACAACTGAGCGACTGAACTGAACTGAACAGCTGATTCACTTCACTGTACAGTACAAGCTAACACAACATTGTAAATGTTATCATTGGATATCCCAATAAAAATTAAAACAAAAACAACAAAACCTCCCAAACACTCATCAGCCACAAACACACACAAAACTGGGAAAGAAATTAGCAAAATATAAAAACAAGTGAATGTTCTATAAAACCCTGGGAGAAATAATTTTCAGCAAAACACAAAATTTTAAGCATTCCTCTAATTTTATAATTTTTTTACTGTGAAATAGTTGCTTCTGTTTTAAATAACAGAATTGATGATGAAGCAAGGAAATGTAATTTGGATGAAAAAATTCTTTAAATTTAATAAAAATTCCTTAAACAGCAAAAAAAAAATTAATGAATAAATAAAAATACTGTAAATCTATAAGGAACAATATTCTTATATTTATTTATATAAACAATAATGTGTACATGGTTAACTGGTTGCAACTTTTAAATGACATTAATAAAGTAAGTTTTTATTTTTCTAAATAGAAAATTTTAAATTCAAATTATATATGAATATCTGCAAGATTGTCTTAAAAAGTAGAATGTTTTGGTCTAATGAACACATAAAACACATGATACACTAAATCTATAGAAAAACCTATAAATCAAAAAATGACAGTTTTCCCCTTAATTAAAAACATGTCCTCATTCTGAAAATGGTTTATTATATCTTTATTTTTTACTAAGGTCAACTTTCTATTTTAAAGTCTCATTTTCATATAAATATAAAATACTATCTTATGGATATATTTTCATTTTCTTACTAGTAAAAATGATATGCCCTCATGATTTAAACATTAATCAAAATACTGGTGCAGTTTACATTTTTAAAATGTTAATACTAGAATTACTTCCCTGGTGGCTCAGACGGTAAAGCGTCTGCCTACAATGCGGGAGATCTGGGTTCAATCCCTGGGTTGCGAAGATCTCCTGGAGAAGGAAATGGCAACCCACTGCAGTACTCTTGCCTGGAAAATCTCATGGACGGAGGAGCCTGGGAAGCTACAGTCCATGGGGTTACAAAGAGTCGGACACGACTGAGCAACTTCACTTCACTTCTTCACTAGAATTAAAATAGTTAAAAATGAGGCATGGAGTCATAAGTGTGCTAACATGCCAAAGTATAGAAGATGCTACTAGAACAGTAGCTATTATCTTCTCCCAAAATTATCTGGGTGTGTTTCCACTTTGGGCAGCTTTAGTGATATATTTTATGAAAAGTCTCAGTAGGAACAGATACATAGTTTTGGTTGCCTTAAATTACAGTTGCTTCACTTTGTAAATTTATGGGTAAATTTCATATTCTGTGCTATTTAATACCTTGCTTATATAGATGAGGGAGGAGGGAAACCAAAGTAATGTTTAGTCCCTATATTTGGCTTTTGCCAAAGAAATGTGAACAATTTCTTAAAGGTTATTTATAAAGGCTGTTTGAGAAGATTTTATATGATCCTTTAAATTTTAAAATGGAAAACCTTGAAAATCAATTGAAACTGTATGTTGATTGTGATGGGTTCTCTATATAGCAGACTTCCTTAGTTGCTACAGTTGAAAGATTATTCTGTATTACTGATGAAAAGAAAATCTCATGTGAAGAATGGTCCACTAATCTTTCATTTCTGCAGGCTGACTTCAACTTCTACATTGTTTATACTAACTGAAAAATCAACAGTTTATTTCCATTAGGATTTAATTTTATATCTGTAAATAAGTATTACACACAGTGTTTCATTTAAAAACTATTAAAACAGACTGTCGTTTTATGGGTCAGTTCAGTTAGTCAGGCTTCCGTGATAGCTCAGTTGGTAAAGAATCCGCCTGCAATGCGGGAGACCTGGGTTTGATCACTGGGTTGGGAAGATCCCCTGGAGAAGGGAACGGCTACCCGCTCCAGTATTCTGGCCTGGAGAATTCCATGGACTGTATAGTCCGTGGGATCTCAAAGAGTCGGACACAACTGAGCCACTTTCACTTTCAGTTTAGTCACAGTCCTGTCTGAGTCTCTGCAGCCCCATGGATTGCAGCACACCAGGTTTCCCTGTCCATCACTAACTCCCGGAGCTTCCTCAAACTCATGTCCATTGAGTCGGTGGTGCCATCCAACCATCTTGTCCTCTGTCATACACTTTTCTTCCTGCCTTCAATCATTCCCTGCATCAGGGTCTCTTCTAATAAGTTAGTTCTTTGCATCAGGTGGCCAATGTATTGGAGCTTCAGCTTCAGCATCAGTCCTTCCAATGAATATTCAGGACTGATTTCCTTTAGGATTGACTGGTTTGATCTCCTTGCAGTCCAAGGGACTCTCAAGAGTCTTCTCCAGCACCACAGTTCAAAGCATCAATTCTTTGGCACTCAGTTTTCATTATAGTCTGACTCTTCCATCCATACATGACTACTGGAAAAAACCATAGTTTTGACTAGATGGACCTTTGTTGGCAAAGTAATGTCTCTACTTTTTAATATGCTGTCTATGTTGGTCATAGCTTTTCTTCCAAGGAGCAAGTGTCTTCTAATTTCATGGCTGGAGTCACTATCTGCAGTGATTTTGGGGCCCAAGAAAATAAAGTCTGTCACTGTTTCCATTGTTTCCCCATTTATTTGCCATGAAGTGATGGGACCGGATGCAATAATCTTAGTTTTTGGAATGTTGAATTTTAAGTCAGCTTTTTCACTCTCCTCTTTTACCTTCATCAAGATGTTCTTCAGTTCCTCTTCACTTTCTGCCTTAAGGGTGGTTCATCTGCATATCTGAGGTTATTGATATTTCTTGTTGCAGTCTTGATTCCAGCTTGTGCTTCATTCAGCCTGGCATTTTGCATGATGTACTCTGCACAGACATTAAATCAGTAGGGTGACAATATATAGCCTTGATGTACTCCTTTCCCAATTTGGAACCAGTCCATTGTTCGATGTCTGATTCTAACTGCTACTTCTTGACCTGCGTACAGGCCAGGAGGCAGGTAAGGTGGTCTGGTATTCTCATCTCTTTAAGAATTTTCCACAATTTGTTGTGATCCACACAGTCAAAGGCTTTGGCGTAGTCAATGAAGAAGAAGTAGATGTTTTTCTGGAATTCTCTTGCTTTTTCAATGCTCCAACAGATGTTGGCAATTTGATCTCTGGTTCTTCTGCCTTTTCTAAATCCAGCTTGAACATCTGGAAGTTCCCAGTTCACGTACTGTTGAAGCCCAGCTTGGAGAATTTTGAGCACTACTTTGCTAGTGCATGAGATGAGCGCAATTGTCCATTTGTTTGAACTTTCTTTGGCTTTGACTTTCTTTGGGACTGGAATGAAAACTGACCTTTCCCCAGGTCATTTTAAGGGTACTGCAGAAGAAATGTAAGAGTATTGCAGAAGAAATGTAAGTCTAACTTTGATTCTTTTATTAATTCAATCGGTCACTAAAACTAGAAATTAAAATTCATTTAGTTGACCCACTTAAAGTTGCTTTGTTTTATTTTTGTCAATTCTTTTTCCTTTTTCTGATAATCTTTTCTAACTGAATTACTAACCTGATGAAGAGTTGTCCTATTTAGAGACTTATGCTATCTTATCTTTCCTACATTAAGTTCATTTAATTTTTATTGTTTTTAGTTTGTATTATGACAAACTAAAATAGTTTGTATTATATGTTGTAAATCCAACTTGACAGATTTCTTTAACTTTCCTAGGGTATTTATGCTTTGTTCTTGAAATACATAAATACTAAGAAGGTATTCTATTTTATATTATCTTTATTAAATTAACTTTGGGATAAAAAATCATAGGAATCTTCTGTAGTCAAATCATATATTTATTAAAGCTTTGCTTCTATGTACATTTTTCACATATGTGTACCTTTTAATTTTTCTCTTATGTAAGAGAATTCATTAAGAGAAGCAGGCAAGTGATGGCAAATCAACTTTTTAATGAAGTTCTAGTCCTGATAACTCCATTTTCACTTTGCTTTTATCATAGCGAGTGAGTACTTTAGGTCCCAGAATGCCAATAATTAGAGCTCCATTTGGAGCTGTGATCAAGATGGCTAAAAAGGCTACTGTCATCACATCCTTCGAATATGATTCCAAATGGGGTGCACTCATTCTTGCTTTTTCAAGAGCCAGAGGACCTAATACAGCCTATATTTAGAGGAGAAAAAGATGAGGCATAAAGAAAAATGCTAAATGGAGTTAACATATAGTAAAAATAAAGAGCTCTGTTAAAACAAATACCACCTAGTACTAGACTACTAGAAAAAAGACAAATGTTAAGGAATTTTGGTAAATGACTCATCAATTCTATGTTCTTCTTAGCAAATATATCTGGAAGGAAAGTGAAGTAGTGACAAACGGCTGATTTTGTGTTCTTATCATCTCAGCTTTCCCCTGTTTAAGTATCTTTTTTTGAGTGCTCACAATACTTTTGGAATCTTAGGAGTTCAGATGAACCAGAGTTTTGCATATTTGTCTTTACCATGAACCACTAGGTTCCTGGCTACAAAAAGACAATATAAAATGCTAAGATTTCTTATGGTTCTTTAGGATTTTGTCATCCATCTTCTCCTTGTTCTTCCTACTGGGAGCAGTGTGATATAGTAAAACTGAAAAGAGTTTTGGAATTTATAACTTGCCTAAAGTTGTAGGCAAGTAACTTGTTATTCAAAACAGGCAGCCTTGTCCCAAGGACCTGCTTTGCTTATCATGACATAGATTTGTGTTGCATGGAAACTCACAAGCTTCTGTTTTGGAGTAACAGTAGAGAAAAGAATTTTAGGAAATCAGAGAGCATAACTACAAAGTCTCCTTTTTCTCTTTCTCTCTTTCACTCATCATTCAGCATTAATTTTTGTAGGCATACAGAGCTTATTTACTGTATACCTACTGCATGCTAAGTGTTAAGTATTAGGGGAAAATAACAACAAAAACAAACAAACAAACACTTCTTATCCTTCCTATATATTCTAGTTGAGAGATTCAGTCATGCAAATTAAATATATAATTAAAAATAATACATATGCATTTATGTATGGTAGAGTGAGTGGCAGGGGTAGGAAAGATATATTTTAAAAAGAATCAATGTGTCTCTACTTTAAAATCCTAACACTTAGCTCTATAACATTCAGCAAAACGTAAAAATCCAGTTTTCAGAAATACTCTTATTTTAAATTTTGGGAAAACAGAAAAATGTTTTCATAAGTTTAGCAAGTATTTGTCATTAAAAGCACAATGTTTTAAAGATTATGTTACTTTTAATGAGTACTTATGATCAATCAAGCATTTAAAAAGACTAATAATAGCCCAAATTTTGTGACTAGTTTTTTTTTTTACTTAGAATTTTAAAAATCAACATTAAAAATAATTAGAATATCTTAATATACTCTTACCTGGACTGTAGCTTTTGGCATCCATGATAAAGCAATAAATATTTTCTCCTTAAAATTAAAACCAGCACAAGACATCAATACAAATGTAAACGAAATTCTCACCAATAATGCCAAACTCATGGTACCAACAAAAAGGCCTGCAACAGAAAAAGACGAACAGTATTTGGGAAGAAGTGGTTCTTTATGCCTAGAAACATAATTTGCAAAAGTGCTGAAAACATTTTTTAGGGCTACTGTCTCTCTATATCTGTATTAAGTAAAAATAATAATTATAAAAATACAAATGTGATTGAGGCTTCTATGTAAAGTACAAGAGATAATCTGATGATGGAGGTATGATGAAAAGTAAGATAAATTACATTTATTTAATTCTGAGCTAACAGGCTTTGAACTTTTACTATAAATGAAAGTATTTAGAAGGTGCTGCTGGTATCTAATATTTCCCTTCAGAAAAAAATTCTAATTTCTATTTCCTCAGATCACTCAGGGAAGATATTCAAGGTTGTCTTTGGTTACAAAGACCATACAGGGTAAAGGAAGAATAAATGCATATTACAACATGAGCTTCTAAAGGACCTTGTAGCATTCAAAGACATATTGTAAGTAAAAATAAAAATTACTCTGTTTTCTTAAATATTTTTAAATCTTACATTTTTGTGCCTCTAATCATTCTTACCAATAGCATTTGATTTAAGAGATGCAACAGATACTTCTGCTCCAACCAAACCAAAAAGAAGAGGTTGGAAAATATCCCACGCAGTTCCAATAATTTTTTGGACTCTAACCTGTAGAGAAGAGTAATACATTTTCAGTTATTGTGATGAATAAAAGTATTTGCATTTCAGACATGTAAAGGTTCTCAACATTTAATAAACTTAAGATATTTTATCTGTAGAAGAAATTTTAAAACAATAAAAATTAAACAAGTAGGTTAACTCTTTTATACGAACAGAATTTGATTAAAAGACATATACAACACAATAAAAATATTAGTTGGTAATTTTGTCACGGAACAAAAAAGATATTATTTGGCAATTTTATCCTTGGAGTTCCATACATGTTCTGATGGTGCAGTAAGAGTTTTATGTTTTGTTTGAAAGGCAACTGAGCAGGGATAGAACTATATCATGCCTGATGAGAACATATTCAAGCTCATTCAAATATTTTAGTTCTCAAAAGTGAGTTGGGGAAGAGCTCCACTCAGTTATTCTGGGACCAAATCCCATGAAAATGAATCCTGATATGTCCTAAACTACTAGGAAAAAAATTCTGGTAATCTGTTAGGCCTGCTTCCAAATGACCCATATTAAAAACATGAACCAAACCAAAATAGGTGATAGATTCTCACTGGTTGCCTCCCTGACTTCCCTTTCTGGGAAGGAATCCCTCCCATTGCTGCTTCCACAATTACATGGTTACAGGAAACACTCCCACTGACATAAAAGTACTCTGGCTCTTTTCCAGGAAGTCGGATGAGGAGATTTTAGTCTCAGTCTATGTTTATCCTTTTTCTTTTTTTCCCAAACAGGAGGAGATTCATGAAACATTCATATCCTTTGAAGCAAAAACTATTTTCATAACTACTCCCCTTATGACTCGGTTTTCTGGTTACTGCTTATAAAAGTAAGCTTGAAAAATGAAATAACAAAAGAAAACCAGTATTCTGTCTTCTTCACAGCACATTATCCTATTTGTTACTTATTTAACCTTTAAAATCTATTTATTCTTTACTCTTTGATTTTCTTTATCATGTAAAGAGATCAAGTAGTTTTCATTTTATTTGTAATTTATTATTAGTCATTTAATTTCCTCTATAATTATGACTTTATCAGAATACTAAACAGATTGGGAACTTCTTAAGCTGATTCTAAAATTTATCTAAAAAAGAATATGGACAGGAACAGTTAAGAAATACTCTAAAAATAGGTACAATAAGAGGGAATCTTCTATACTAGATTCTGAGACATAAAACCACAATGATTGAGAGTGCTATTGCATAGGAATAGGTGTTTAAAGAGACTTCAGAAGTAAATATATATATATATCAGTGAATTATTGGATTAATCAATAAATAATTTAACAAAATTGACTATGCAATTCACATGCATATATGTATGTATATATGTATGTCTATGAATATATATATATGTAAACAGATGCATGTACATCCTTACCTCACAACATTCACAAAAATAAATTCCAGATGAAGTAGAGAACTAAATGCAAAGCAAAACTACCAAAGTATTCAATCAGTTCAGTTCAGTCGCTCAGTCGTGTCCGACTCTGCGACCCCATGAATCACAGCACGCCAGGCCTCCCTGTCAATCACCAACTCCCAGAGTTCACTTAAACTCATGTCCATGGAGTCGGTGATGTCATCCAGCCATCTCATCCTCTGTCGTCTCCTTCTCCTCCTGCTCCCAAACCCTCCCAGCATCAGGGTCTTTTCCAATGAGTCAACTCTTCACATGAGGTGGCCAAAGTACTGAAGTTTCAACTGTAGCATCATTCCTTCCAAAGAAATCCCAGGGTTGATCTCCTTCAGAATGGACTGGTTGGATCTCCTTGCAGTCCAGGGGACTCTCAAGAGTCTTCTCCTACACCACAGTTCAAAAGCATCAATTCTTCAGCACTCAGCTTTCTTCACAGTCCAACTCTTATGTCCATACACGACCACTGGAAAAACCATAGCCTTGACTAGACGGACCTTTGTTGGCAAAGTAATGTCTCTGCTTTTCAATATGCTATCTAGGTTGGTCATAACTTTTCTTCTAAGGAATAAGCGTCTTTTAATTTCATAGCTGCAATCACCATCTGCAGTGATTTTGGAGCCCCCCAAAATAAAGTCTGACACTGTTTCCACTGTTTCCCCATCTATCTGCCATGAAGTGATGGGACCGGATGCCATAATCTTAGTTTTCTGAATGTTGAGCTTTAAGCCAACTTTTTCACTCTCCTCTTTCCCTTTCATCAAGAGGCTTTTTAGTTGCTCTTCACGTTCTGCCATAAGGGTGGTGTCATCTGTATATCTGAGGTTATTGATATTTCTCCTGGCAATCTTGATTCCAGCTTGTGTTTCTTCCACCCCAGCGTTTCTCATGATGTACTCTGCATATAAGTTAAATAAGCAGGGTGACAATATACAGCCTTGACGTACTCCTTTTCCTATTTGGAACCAGTCTGTTGTTCCATGTCCAGTTCTAACTGTTGCTGCCTGACCTGCATATAGGTTTCTCAAGAGGCAGGTCAGGTGGTCTGGTAGTCCCATCTCTTTCAGAATTTTCCACAGTTAATGTGGTCCACACAGTCAAAGGTTTTGGCATAGTCAATAA
>NC_068920.1:59863-170247 GCF_023091745.1 Budorcas taxicolor
ACAACCTATTTTTACTTAACCACTGTTAAAAGAACCAGATTAAGCCTAACATGGAGTTGTTCACACTGTTTTCTACCTCCAGCTCTCCCATTAAAGGAAGGGTCAGGTCAACCAATCAGAGCTTGCCTGCTCAGCACAGGTTACCTTACCTGCTCGAAGACTTTCCACTGCTCCGTATAAGTGACACTACTGCTGTTTAGCTGCTAAGTCATGTCCAACTCTTTTTGACTGCTTGAACCATAGCCCACCAGGCTCCCCTGTCCAGGCAAGAATACTGGAGTATGTTGCCATGCCTTCCTCCAGGGAATCTTCCCGATCCAGGGATGGAACCCATATTTCTTATGTCTCCTGCATTGGCAGGTGGATTCTTTACCACTAGCACCACCATACTTCAGTAAAATAAAATCACAAAACCA
Source organism: Budorcas taxicolor (assembly GCF_023091745.1). Classification (NCBI taxonomy): domain Eukaryota; kingdom Metazoa; phylum Chordata; class Mammalia; order Artiodactyla; family Bovidae; genus Budorcas; species Budorcas taxicolor. Next base: position 60,280 of record NC_068920.1, read on the forward strand.
AAACCAACCAACCAAAAAAAAAAAAAAAAAACATTAAAAAACTGAAAGGTCAAGAAGGCAGACTGGCTCATGACCTGAAGAATGACATGGGAGTGAGTTCCCTGGGTTTTGTTTGGTTTTGCTCTATATATGCCAGTGTTGTGGAAGAAACCAGCAACCTGGAAACACCCATGATCCCAGAAAAACTCCCTTCCCTCCCACAAAAGACCTCGACAAAATCTGCTGTGTCTAACCAGAGGACCAAGAAAGGAGCAACCTGGCAGAACAGACAACTTCTGACAATTACCACTCTACTCCAGGCAAAAACAGAGATCAAACTCTAGCCCCACCCGTAGCAGCACAGGCTGAACAGGGAGCTTAGATCTTCCTCACAGGCCAGGCTGTAACAAGGGGCTCAATTGCTCCTCAAGTTGTAGCGTCAGGAAGGAAGCTGGGACTTTAACCCTAACGGGGCTCATGAATGTCCTGTTCTCACCATGGTGTCACTGGAGACTTCCGCCATCAGCTGACAGTAATGAGCACCTTCTCTCCAGTGGAGTTGATCCTGTGGGTCTAATGAAAACTCAGGGCTTTACCATGCAGAGGTAATGAGGTCACCCCACCCAGTGTGAGAGTCGCAGCAGGGCCTCTTCCCAGCTGGGGAGATGTCGGCAGAGGCCTGCTTGGGAACCCACCCGCCCCCGAACCCCTGCACAACAGTAATAAGGATCTGCTCCTCACAGGGTGTCAGTGGAGACTGAGTGGGGACCCTGAACTTCCAACCCCACCTGGCAGTAAAGACATGGCCCCTTTCCCTTTCCCTGTTGAGCCAGTGTCCGAGGGAGCTGTTAATATGTGTGCTCAGTAGCTCAGTTGTGTCTGACTCCTTGTGACACCATGGATTTCGCTCGCCAGGCTCCTCTGTCCATGGAATATTTCCAGGCAAGAATACTGGAGTGGGTTGCCATTTCCTACTCCAGGGGATCTTCCTGACCCAGGGATCAAACTTGCGTCTCCTGCATTGACAGGCAGATTCTTTACCACTGCCTACTTGGGAAGCCCCCTAGTTAAAACAGGTTTAAATAAGATCCAGAGTCTCATAACATAATACCTCAAATGTTCAGATTCAACTAAAAATCACTCATCATACCAAGAACTAGTGAGATCTCCAAATGAATGAGAGTCAGTAGATGCCCATACCCAAAGGACAGAGACGCTAGATGTATCTGACAAAGATTTCTAAATCCTTCAATAAACATGCTTGCTTGAAACAAACAAACAAAAAAGTCTCAGCAGATAAGTAGACAGTCTCAGCAAAAGAAAATAACTTTTAAAGGTACAAAAAGCAAATAGAAATCTTAGAATTAAACAACACAATTACACATTCAGGTCCACAAGTCTAGTGGATCCCAGAATTAATTATTATTTGAAGGAATCACAAGACAGAATAGCCAACTGATGAGTCTCAGCCCAAGTTAAAGTTAATTCAGAACCAGTGGACAGGAAGCCCTAGCCAGCTTCTGGCACACTCTTTTTGATGCAGATATGAGGCAGTTATTCTCAAGGGAATATCTACAAACCATAAGAACTTTCTTATTCCCTCTGGTTACTCAAATGGCCACTATTACAGAGGCCATAGATGGTTTGGAATTACTGGCTGTAAATGAGGAGCTCCCGAGACTGGTCTCTATATTCTTCAGGCAACATATCCTACTACCTAGATAAATCTCCATCTCAGATTTTCCAGGGTCACCCTGAACTTGACATTGGTGACTCCATGATCCAGGCTTCCCCTCAGGATCTGATTTTGGATAGTAACCCCTGGGAGCTCCATGCTCAGAACATCTAATGTCCTGCATTCCTGAATGCAAATCCCCGAGGTATGGGACACAGAGCTCCATTCCCAGACCTGATCAATGGCATTCCCTGATCAAAGACAACCTCCCCGGCATTGCTAGGGACACATCATACCCCTGGATTGCAGCCATCAGTGGAGGATGTCACCGCTATACAACCACAGTGGGCCAGCGTTCTCCACATAAAAAGCAACTTTCTGTGGCCTTGACTGATGCAGTTTCCCAAATCACGGTAGTCCTCAGAGATGCCCTTAAATTTAAAAAAGGATCTCTATCCTCTCTGTGGAGTTATAGGATATAACGTTGAAGGCAAACAAGTCCACCTTACCCGACCTCTGCCACCATGCTAATGTGGTCACCTGAATAAACTGTTTCATTATTGAGTATTATATTAGTCTCCTCAACCATAAAATAAGGATAATGATGATGTCTGCTTAGTGACTAAATCGCAGGAACTTTATTGGTTACTGAATACGACAGTTTTATTGGTCTCACACTTCCATGCCTGTGGACAAACAATTCAGAGTTACTTCATCAGTGTGTTATAGGCTGGCTAATAAATTCTATGGAGTTTTATGACCTGTACATGAAAGGCTGGATGTTGGCTCCAGAAGGAGCCAGCAGTTTAGCCCCTTAGCCCAACAGAGGTCAGAAAATCATCAGTAAATAAATGGCAGTGAACTTCTTGAGGGCAGAGGCTGTGTCTTATTAAATATTTTATTCCTGGCATAAATCGAGTGGTTGGCATTTTGCAGGTACTAAGTAAATACTCATTTAATGGATGGACAGAAATACTTTGAAAGGGATATTATTGTTACTTGCTTCCTGGAATTGCTTTTCTCTATAGTCAGCCTGGGTTTGATCCCTGGGTCGGGAAGATCCCCTGGAGAAGGCAATGGCACCCCACTCCAGTACTCTTGCCTGGAAAATCCTATGGACAGAGGAGCCTGGTAGGCTGCAGTCCATAGGGTCGCGAGGAGTCGGACACGACTGAGTGACTTCACTTTCACTTTTCGCTTTCATGCATTAGAGAAGGAAATGGCAACCCACTCCAGTGTTCTTGCCTGGAGAATCCCAAGGATCGGGGAGCCTGGTGGGCTGCCATCTATGGGGTCTCACAGAGTCGGACACGACTGAAGCGACTTAGCAGCAGCAGCGTAATCAGACTAGGCATTTTTTATTTGCCTTGTTTTTGTATTATTTTTGTTAACACAAGGTCAATATTTTATTTCACCCTTATTGGAGAAAAAGCATCATATGTCTATAAATATAAAATACACAAAAATGCCTATGTCAGGTTCATAATTCAAATGCCAAATTATTCTTTTTCTTTATATAAACTAGAAGTAATCAGAACAAATTAAAGATCCAGCCTTCATTCATAGGCAATCTCCCTAATGCTTTCAGGCAAAATAATTTTTCTGGTCCATGTAATGGAAGTTTTTGACAATTGAGAAGTATTTTTCTTGGATATTTTATTATGTATAAGAGGAAAGCCAATAAAAGATGTGTTTACATGTCTGAATTTATATAGACACTCACATGTTTGTAAACTGGGGGTTTTTTTTTAATTTTTATTTTTACTTTATTTTACTTTACAATACTGTATTGATTTTGCCATACATTGACATGAATCTGCCACGGGTGTACATGAGTTCCCAATCCTGAACCCCCCTCCCACCTCCCATGTAAACTGGTATTAAATCATTGCTCTTAACACACAAGAGGACTTCATAATTTAGGGATGTGTCTAGCCAAAGATTTTAAAAGTAGTCTTGCAAAATAGAAGATTTTCCCCCAGAGAAAAACAAGCATGGAAGAACCTCTCAATGAACTGGGGCTTGACTACTAAGAACAAGACAATTCTCTGAACCCCAGAGCTGGCAGGAGGCTTCTTGTGAGCAAGATTGATCAAAATATCTCTCTTCTGCCAGCAATCACTGACAAGAAAAGCAGTTAGGTTTCAAATTTTCCTTGCAGCAACCAGCAGCATATTTAGACATGATACCTTTTCCCATCCAACAGTTTTTGGTAGTCAAATTTTTCTTAGACTGAAATTTCAATCATAGCTTTCCTTCACATTGACTTCATTGAAAACTGGAAGATATGGACTTTTAAAATGAAAGCGTAGACCTTTCTTTCTGAGGATGGCATCCTACACTGTGAAAAGAAACAGGAAAAAAATCATCCATAAATTCTGTGTTCAATGTATGAAGAAAAGGTTGCATAGATTTTATTGTTCCTGGGGTTTTGACTAATCTTTGATTAAAGAACAGGCTTCCCCAGTAGCTCAGTGGTAAAGAATCCGCCTGCAATTCAGGAGACTCAGGAGATGTAGGTTCAGTCCCTGGGTCAGGAAGATCCCCTGGAGGAGGGCATGACAACCCCCTTCGGTATTCTCGCCTGGAGGATCTTATGGACAGAGAAGCCTCACAGGCTACACAGTCCATGGGGTCTCAAAGAGTCGGACACGACTGAAGCGACTGGGCATGCATGCATGCATGAAAGAGCGATAATAAGGTTTATACGACTGAAGGATCTCTTCAAATGAATAAAAAGATTCTACAGATGCACATCAGACCAGATCAGTCTCTTCCTTGTTCTTAGAAAAGCAAAAAATATCCTTTCAGGATATGGAAACAGGAAAGCCGTCTTCAGCCTACCCACAGAGTGAGTACATCACACCCAGGATCCACGGGGTACATTCTGTGAGACTGCACCCCAAGCATGTGTCTGGGACCAGCCTCAGGGGAGGGAAAGAAGGGCTGCCAAGGGACTTCCCTTGTGGTCCAGTGGCTAAGACTCGGGTCAGGGAACTAGATCCTGCATGCCAAATCTCAAGCTCTGCCCCTCCATTTGTCCCCTTCTGGACACAGAGCCCCTAAAGCCTAAAGCCTTTAGAATTTCCTCAGTGATGAGAACCATAAAGTTGTCTTTTGTTATGTTAATGAAAGACCCCAAGGATCGGGGCTGGTTGCCAGGGAATCCATCAAGTGATCAGAGGACTGGAACTTCCAATCCTACCGAGGGGAGAGGGGTTGAAGATTGAATTCAGTCACCAGTAACCAGTGATTTAATCAATCCTGCCTCTACAATGAAGCCTCCATAAAACCCAGAAGGAGAGGAGTCATAGAGCTTCTGGGCTGGTAAGCATGTGGAGTTCAGAGTGTTCCCAGCACAAGGGGCGCTCTCCATCCCTTCCCCACCCCTTGCCCTAGGGCATCTTACCCATCGGGCTGTTCCTGAGATGCACCTTTTATAACAAACAGATGATCTTGTAAGTAAAAAGTTCTTGAGTTCTATACCCTTCTAGCAAATTAATGGAACCCATGGAGAGCTCATTGGCGCTTCTGATCTACAGCAATACAGCAGAAGCCCAGGTGCAACCTGAACTTACAACTGGCTTCTGAAGTCGGAGGTGGGAGCAGAGGGCAGTCTTATAGGACTGAGAGCTTAATCTGTGGGATCTGATTTCCAGGTAGATAGTATCAGAATTGAGTTAAATTGTAAGACTCAGCTGGTGTCACAGAACTACTTGAATAGGACAAAACACACACATTGAAATTGGTGTCAGAATTACAGAAGTGTGGCAGGGAATATCTTGAGCTGTTTCTCTTTAGTCTCACTTAAAAGCAACTTCAACAAGCTATTTTTTCAATACTTCTCCCAGCTTCCCCATGGGGTGTCCACCAGGCCTTTGAAAGGAAGGTTGTCCATAGAGACTTGCTGAAGACTGAACAAAGCCTGAGGGCATTAGTGGGCATCATTTATGTGGAGCTGTTGCCAGGCAACATGCAGGCTGCCAACCAGGGGAGAGCCTTCCAAGACGTTGATATGTGCCTTCAGTACTGGGTTAGATGGGCCCTGGGGACATGATGCCTTCACAGATGAGCCCAGGGCTTTTCCAAATTTCCACACATTCTAATGAATTTGAGTTGTCATGGGTGTGTGCTAGACCTTTGTAGACAAAATAAAGAGAGAGGATTCCATGGTTTGGTAGGGATATGGTTTATAATAGGGTATGTTGTTTATTTCCTTTTTTAAAAAAAAGTTTTTTCTTGATGTGGACCATTTTTAAAGTCTTTATTGAATTTATTACAATATTGCTTCTGTCTTACGTTTTGTTTTTTTTGGCCATGAGGCATGTGGGATCTCAGCTCCCAGATCAGGATTGAAATCGCACTTCTTGCATTGGAAAGTAAAGTATTAACCCCTGGATCGCTAGGGAAGTCCCTGTTTACCTGCTTTTCATCCCAACTCTGCCAACAACAGAGAGGAGATCAGCATTCTCACACCCTCTCCACAAATGTGAAAATCAGGAACTCTTGGTCTCTGGGTCTGGATGCTTGCTCAGAAAACCCTGCCTTCTTGTAGCCCCACCATCTCTGCCCTGGGGAGAGAACCAGGAAATCCCAGTCTCCAAAGTCTGGGTCATAGATACAGAATCGGTGACTTCCCCAAGTCATAAATATCCATTGGTTCTTTTATTCATTCCAGCAACATCTGCCAAATACCTCTCAGGTGCCATTTAGACAATACAGGGAAAAAGACCCAGGCTTTGCTCTCAGGTTGTTTTCAGGCTGAAATATCTTCCAGGCAAAATGGAACCCAAGATAGGATGTGGGGTTGGAGACTGGGTGAGACTGAAGGAACTCTTTCTGCGTTGACTGATTCAGCAAGTATTTACTGAATACACACAATGTGCCAGACTCTGATCTGGAATCTGAGGATGCAGCCGTGAATGAAGCTGCCAAGTTCACTGCTCTCATGGAGCCAACATTCCAGCTGCGGCAGAGCAGGGGGCTGGGAAAAGGCAGGGGATGCAGAGGAGACGATTTTCAGCAGGTCAGCCAATGAGCAAGCCCTTATTCCATGGGTCGAGCATCCCATAGGTGCTGGGCAGGATGTTAGGTGCTGGGGTTGTAGACTAAGGAGACGCCGATCCGGTCCCCAAGGGCGTTTCCACCAGAGGAAGGAGCCTGTCCATAGGCGCAGAGCAAACAGTGGGGCTATTTGGTGGCAATCAAGCCATTCAGTAGAAATGGGACATAGGGCATGGCGATGCAGGAGGCACCCTCTTTTAATTACAAAATTCATCTTTTGGGCAATCTGGGGCAAAGAGTCTTTCCTTGAAACTTCATATAAACCATCTTGTAGTATTTATTGGGGTAGACATTTAGGAACAAACTGTAGGTATCAAATGGGTACAAAAGAGCATCATTCAATCTAAGGCGTGGCTCTTGTTGCCTAAAATACAAACCAAAAATAAGAGTTTCTAATACTCCAAATTCAGTTCAATTCCTCCCTCCCTTTCTTCCTTCTTCCTTCTTTCCTTCCTAACTTCCTTCTCTTACCTGACCCCATTCCTAGAAATTGGTGAAAATAAAAACAAGTGTAGGATCTGAAGGGGCTTTCCCGATAGATAGCTCAGCAGTAAAGCATCCTCCTGTAATGCAGGAGACATGGGAGGCATGGGCTTGATCCCTGGGTTAGGAAGATCCCCCGGAGAAAGAAAGGCAGCCCACTCCAGTATTCTTGCCTGCAGAATTCCATGGACAGAGGAGTCTGGTGGGCTAAAGTCCATAGGGTCACAAAAGAGTCAGACATACTGAGCACCCACTCATGTAGGACCTGAAAGTGTCAAAGTGAATAGAAGTAGGATCTGCCCTCTTAGGTGTGGTCAGGATCTAATTGACTAATGTTTACAAAATGTCGGAACATTCCTGAATAAAAGGCCCTGTATAAGTTCAAAGTCTTTATAATTATTTTGATGATTACTATAATTTGTAAGACTTAGCCATAACTCTCTTCCCAAGAGGATAAAGCCAACACTTTTTGAAAGAGGAAGCAGGCCAGGGACTCTATATAAGGGGAGATGGGCTGATGGGCTCTAGGAACAAGAGCTCAGTGAAGACAGGTGAGTGGTGGAACCCTGCTCAGGCCTATTTTGTATGAAAAACTGATAAACTGATAATGAAGTCTGCTGCTAAGTAAATAAGAAAAACTGGAGTCAGAGAAAACTCAAGAAACTTGCAAGGAAAACTCAAGTTGTAAAAGATTATATAGATGATAGAATGATTTTTATAATAATACCTACACATGTTTAGACTTCTTTTAATTACAAAATGTATTAATAGTTACTTTTGGATTTGTTGTTGTTTAGTCGCTAAGTTATGTCCAACTGTTTTGCAACCCCATGACTGTAGTCCACCAGGATTTTCTGTCCATGGGATCTCCCAGGCAAGAATACTGGAGTGGGGTGCCATTTCCTACTCCAGGGGATCTTTCCATTCCAGAGATCAAACCTGCGTCTCCTGTATTGGCAGGCGGATTCCTTACTGCTGAGCCGCTAGGGAAGGGACCATGGGCAAGAGAAAAAAATGGAGAACAGAAATATGTGTGCATTTAACAGGAACTGTGATGGGCCAAATGGAATGTCTTCTTTTGTGGATTCAAAGCCAAAAGACAGAGATGTTTATATTTTTCCAGATGTAACCCCACCCACCTTAAGTGAGGCTGCTATAACAAACTCCTGTCTTCTCTGGAGGCTGTGAAAGATTGAAGGCCAACAAGTCTAACAGCATAAACTTGGCAATGTCCAAGAGTCAAAGACTGGACAGGCTTCAAGAGTCTTGGGTGGAAGAGAGACCACAGTCTATTGGACTTGATTATTGTTCAGAATAGGATATTCCTTAAGACTTCCCTGGTGGTCCAGTGGTTAAGACTTCATGCTTCCACTGCAGGGGAAGTGGATTTGACCCCTGGTTGGGGAACTAAGATCCTGCATGCTACGTGGTGTAGCGAAAAAAAAAAAAAAAAAAAGAATGGGATATTCCTGGGACAATCCTCAGCACTGGGAGAGAAACTTCATGGAGTTCTCAACTCTGGAAATCCCAGATAGGAAAAACGAGGAAAGCAGGCACAAGGGCCAAAGGGAGAGAAAGAACTCCCTCCTAGATTTCTATCAACCAGGAAAGGATTTGCCTTCAGAGAGTGAAAAGAAGAGCTTGAGCCTTCCAGGTTGGTTCCTTGCTTACCAGTCCAAATTCACTAAATACATATTTTCACAGAGCATGCCAAAATGCAACTCTGCAAAAAATGAGCTTAGAAGGCAGCTTATGTTTGACTCGAGAAAACGTGGTCTTAATGGCAGAAACATTCACTATGTGTGACTGTCATTGCTGCTATCTTAGTTTTAAGGCCTGTTGGTGCATAGCAGTCTGTGGGAAATGCGAGGGAGTGTGCGAGGAGGGAGAGAAAGAGAGGAGATGGCAAGACATGATGCTGCTCTCGGTAGAAAGGCCTGTTAGTCCACAGGGGCAAGCAAGAGACCCGAGTCAGCATTAAAGCCAGGGTGAGGGTGTACAGAGAAGTTCTCAATCCCTTCAGGACCAAATGGGGTGGGGCACGATGGGGCAGGGCCACCTCCATCTCCCAGGACCTTAGAATGTTAACATGGCACCTTTTCCAGGCAGGTTGGAAGGCCCCAAAGACCTGGGATGCCTGTGGTTTAAGATTTATGGGGAAAATCTGGGAGAACATTGGCGAAAAACAGATGGGGGCTCTCTGGTGAGAGAAGTACAAAGACCTTTATTTCCACTTTTTCAAGAAACATTGTTTAACTGAGGAGGAAATGGTCTACTATGCCTTACAGATATAAACCTGCTTTAAGAATTACAAAGTGCTCAGTGGAGGGAGGGTGAGGGGAGGCCACCAGGACCTAAACTGACCCCTGCCAGGAGCCACCACGGGAGATCCCCCCCATGACAAGGTCATGTGGAAGAGAACTGTTAAGCAAGGCTTCAGGACTCGAGGGGCTCCCTAGGCTTTCTCAAGCATCTACCTCAAAACCAGAATCTGTCTGTTTTACTATTTCATGACTTTCACCAACTCCTCTGACATTAACAGGGGGCTATCCCCGACCACCTTTCTCTGGAGAAAATCAACTTAGGGCTATAGCTAATAAGTCTCCTGGACGTGAGAGGAATATTTCAAATCAAACCCCCTCTGTTAGCATTCTAGCTTGCTTGGCAGGTCTATCCAGACTCTTGCAGCTACGCATATGATTATTCACAGCCTCCCAACTGTGAGAGGCATGGAAAGCCTAAAACATAGTGCCTTTTAAAGACTTAAAAGTTATTAGAGTAACGCTGGTGTAGGATTTCATTATTGGGCCAATGCTTGTTGCTAAGTTCCCATATCTCTTATCCACTGTGCACCTGGGAGTGCATTAGTTAACATAGTTGGAATGTAAAAAAAACAAGTGTAGCCTTGAAATTAACCACATCAGACCTTTGAGCTAATCGGTTCTTTCTTGTAACTCACTGCACCTTTGCTCTGTGAAAAATGTAACTTGTTTAATACTTTCTGAGGCTGACATAGATTAGAAATATAAAGAAAAAACATTTCAAGGGAAAATAAGTTTTCTGGTTGAGCAGCCTTTATCAAAAGACGGTCATAAAATGTCCACAGGCCTCCAAGGCCAGAAGATAAGTACACAACATTGTCTATGGGAAAGGTTTGCAGAAAAAATCCTGGTTTCGATAAAGACAAAACAGATGTAATGTTTGGGCTGACTCTGTATGACTTTGCATCTTTCATTTCCCTCTGTGTACAAGTAAAGGTATAAAAGACCCTTTGAAAATAAAAAAAATGGGCCTCGCTCGAAGAAGCTTGGTCACCCCGTGTTTTTCTTTTTTTCTTTTTTTTTACTCTCTTTTTCAGACTGATCCCTTGGAGCATAGAGGCTCCCTGCGTTCACTTATCTGCCCGGGTTTCTAAGACCTGAACAGGAAGACGTTCTGTGTCTTCACTCCCTCAGGAGACCGGGAGGGCACCAGTGGCCTCCGTGAACAGGGAAACTTCTTGTCTGGAAGTTTTATTGGCTTTCTATGTAAACCAAGGAATATCAGCCTCTTTCTCTCCTCTATTTTCTTATCTACAACATTCTTTCCTTATCTCTCTCTAAATCAATCGCTGATGCCGTTTTTCCTTCAAGTTTCCCTGGATCCTGCGGGGGCTGGACCCCGGCGGACCCCTGGGGGTGTTGAGGTTGTCAGTTTCCAGGGCATTCCCCAGTTTGACACCCTCATGCTGTCTGTCACTGTTCTGCTTTCAGGAAGGGAGAAGAGGGTTGCCATGCTTGGCATCACAAATGACCTGACACTTTGATAGTAGTTCCAAGTGGTGGAAGCCATGGGGTGTGACCAGATCAGTCCTGGGTGGCCTGTGGACAGTCCTCACATACACTCCAGTGACGCCTCAACACTCTCTTCTGAACATAGACTACTTTTTGGCACCTGGAAAGTTGGGTCACAGAGTTTGGGTTGCTTCATTATGCTGTGTTGACATCTTATTGTCACTTCTTGCTCTTTCCTGATATAATTGGAACAAAAAAAGAAGAGAGTGACTCGGTGTTCCTAAGTCATTGGCATGTGTGTTTACATAGTCTCTTTGCCTTCAAGAGCGTACTCAACACATTTAGTTCCATGGTTGGGAAATGAGACAAGCTTTCATGTTGCAATAAAAGCTAAGTTCTTCTACTTTGGTTTCCAAGAAGAAGTATTTTTGCTCCTTGGAAAAGCAGTAAAAAGAGTGAAATACTCTGGCTTTAGCAATTGGATGCAAGCAGTGCTTTTTTCTGATGGGTCCTTTCCAGAAAGCCAGTGAGAAGCCTCTGTAAAGATACACTTTCATGAAACTATGAGCTTTTCCTGCACCTACATGGCTCTTTATTCTTTTTCCTGGGCCAGAGTGTCCTCTTTCATTCAGTGCTGGGGGCTCAGTGGCTGATTCCTGTTAGGTGACTGAATCGGAGAGTTCCTGCAGACACAGCTAAGATTCCAAGTTCCTGTATCTTTCTGGTGTTTTGGACTGAGCACAACATTTTCTGCTCATCTAAGGGAAATCAAATAGACCATCTTGATACTGTAGGGGAGAAAAATGAAAAGCATGGCTTTTTGTTTGTTCAAATAACTTTCTTAATACCTCTTCTTCATCTTGGGACATATTCTCTTCCTGGGTGTTTAGAAAGAACCACCCAAAAGACTAACTTTCAAACAAAAAAGATAAAAAGAGCATTACAAAATTGCTGAGTACATATTTATACTCACGCTCTACTTGTAATGATAGTAATAATTCAAAATGATGGTAGCCAAGCTCAGCTGACCAAAGGAGATGCTGGGAGGAGCTGCAGTGGGAGGGGTTGGAGGTGGAGGCTTTGGGGCAGGTGAAGGTGGAGGCTTTGGGGCAGGTGGCTGGCTCTTCAGGCATTCCCTGGGGTCAACAGCAAGTTGTCCTGGGTGGCATTTGTGTATTCATTTAGTAACTACTAGGGGAACCAGGGCTCTTTATACATGAGGAAGATGATTAGAGAAATGGTTGGGATGAGAATGAACTTGAGAGCAAGTGCTTGACGGTGACCAGTTGTCTGATCTCTTGTCTGCCGAGCCTGCTATGAGTTCACTCCTGGACTCCGACCATGACCTGACTTCACAGGGGTTTAACTCTGCTGGCAGAAATAGCCTGTTTATTGGTATCCCCAGGCTCTGGCCCAGGTCTGTTCTCGCCTAGGCAGATGGAGAACAGGGAACATGACTCAAGGTGACCAAAAGGGTCTGAGATGCCCAGGCTAGGGGCTTAGAGGAGTGGGAATGTCTTCCAGCTCCTTCTTTATTTTTCTTTTTTAATTAGAGGTTAATTACTTTACAATATTATTATGGTTTTTGCCATACATCAACATGAATCAGCCATAGGTATACATATGCTCTTCCCTCTTGAACATCCCTCCCACCTTCCTGTCCATCCCACCCCTCTAGGTTGTTACAGAGCACTGGCTTTGGGTTCCCTGCATCATACAGCAAATTCCCACTGGCTGTCTGTTTTACATATGGTAATGCATATGTTTCAATGCTATTCTCTCAAATCATTCCACCCTCACCTTCTCCCACTGTTTCCAAAAGTCTGTTCTTTATGTGTGTGTCTCCTTTGCTGCCCTGAAAGTAGGGTCATCAGTACTGTCTTTCTAGATCCCATATATGTGCATTAACATAAAATATTGTTTTTCTCTTTCTGACTTCACTCTGTGTAATAAGCTCTAGGTTCATCCACCTCATCAGAACTGACTCAAATGCATCCCTTTTTATAGCTCAGTAAGATTGCATTGTGTATACGTACCACACCTTTATCCATCCATCTGTCGATGCACATCTAGGTTGCTTCCATGTCCTAATTATTCTAAACAGTGCTGCAATGAACACTCAGATCCTTCTTATAGCAAAGACTACGGCAAGGCACTGAGGAAAGTGTAACCTTTCCTCTAACCTAAAGGAAAAAGACCCCCAAGTAAGTGAAATACTAATATAAAATTCTCCTTTTGGTCATTATATTTTGATAATGAGGAGGCTACTAGGATAAGGCACAAACATCAGAAATTTCCTTTTCAAGATCTGTAGTCTGGTCACCATGCTTCTCCATGTTGAGAATCAGAGTATCTTGGTTTCTTGAAAGAATCAGTATTCTGTAGCTTGACAGTATGTTGAGTCTCTGTGGGCTGAGCAGGAGTCTCATCACTTTTAATTAAAAGGACAGATGGAGCACATGTCCCAGTTCAACTTATTTCATTCTGATTCCAATAATTAATTTTCTTATTCAGACATAGGGACACGGTCTGAAGGGACACTTCATTCTTTTCACGCCTTTCCATAGAAACAGTACATAGTGTTATGATGACAACTGATATTTTCACATCTTCGGGCTAATTTCTATTTAAAAATCATTTCAGGATCTGTGGTGCCAAGTCACTGATATGTCTGTGCTGTGGCTGCTTCTAGGCCTCCTTGTCCTTACAGGTGAGTGTGCTTCATTTTCCCAAATGACCTTGGAGATGGGAAAGATAAGCATGGGAATACAGTGGTATTTCTGATACTTAAAACTGCAGTGGAAAAAAAAAAAAACTGCAGTTTTTTTCCCCAAGCTGTTCAACAAATCCTGGGTTTGGTAACAGCCATCCACAGTCTCTTCCCAGATGCCTCACAAAAGCAGGGAGTTCTCCAGAATGAGGGGTGGGCTTACAACAGCATTGCTTGAAGCCAGACTTTAAATCTATTCCATTGAACAATGCTCATTGTTCCTCTATAAAAATTCTTTCACCAAAAGTGCTTACTGAATTTATTAATAGGCCATATATTTCTACAGAAGGATTAAGGTGATTTACTACTGTAAAACTAATGTAGTTCAATAGAAAACTAGCATTTTGGGGGTCAAGGAGAAGTGACTCAGTTAACTGCTGAGGCTGACATTGTTGCCATGCTTGAATTTCAGATTTGGTCCTAAGGTTCCTTGCAACTGGGGCAAAGAGGAAAAGGTCATGTTTTTTGACAAAGAAAAAGAGGAAGCATAGTGTCTTAAGAGAAGCAAATTTTTTTTTTTCCTGGATCTGAAATTTAAAAATTTCTCAAATGGGGCCGGCTTTACATTTCTTTCTTGACCCACCAATTCAAGAAATATATTTTTTTAAATTTTACAAGGAATTTTGGGACTATAACAAAGTAGGAAAGAGGAGAAAGATGGTGGAATAGAAGGATGTGAGCTCAACTCTTCTTACGGAAACACCAAAATCTCAACTAATTGCTGAACAAGCATCAACAAAAATATGCTAGGACCTATTGAAAAAGATATCCTACATCCAAAGACAAAGAAGGAGCCACAATGAGAAGGTTGGGGGGGCCATAATCTGATAAAATCAAAGTCCATACACGCCAGGTGGGTGACCCACAAACTGGAAAATAATCACGCCACCAAAGTTCTCTAACCCGGAATGAAAATTCTGAGCCCATGTCAGGGTCCCCAGCTTGGGAGTCTGGCAATGGGAGGAGGAACCCCCGGTGAATTTGCCTTTGAAGGTCAGTGGGGTTTGATTGCAGGAATTCCATAGGACTGGGGGAAACTGAAACTCCACTCTTGGAGGGTGTACATAAGGTCTCGTGCACACCAAGAATTGGGGTAAAATGCAGTGACCTCACCAGAGATGGGGTCAGACTCACCTGCTAATATCGGACGGTCTCTTATGGAGGGAGGCGGGGTGGCTTACCGTGAAGACAAGGACACTGGTGGCTGCAGTCCTTGGCATGAGCCCTCTTGGACCTGGCCCCACCCAACAGGTGGTCAGCTCCAATTCTGGGATGTCTCAAGCCAAACAACCAACAGAGTGGGAACACAGCTCCACCCATCAGCAGACAGGCTGCTTAAAGTTGTCCTGAGCACACAGCTGTCCGACAAACTATACTCCCTGACACATCCCTGTCTACCACCAGAAAGACAAGACCCAATTCCACCCACCAGTGGGCAGGGTCCAGTCCCTCCCACCAGGAAGCCTGCACAAGCCTCTTAGCCTCCTCCACCAGGGGGCAGACAGCAAGAACTACATTCCTGCAGCCTGCAAATCAGAAACTGCAATCACAGAAAGTTAGACAAAACCAGACAGCAGAGGAATATATTCCAGATGAAGGAACAAGATAAAACCCCAGAAGAACAACTGAAGTGGAGTGAGTGGAAATAGGCAATCTACCTGAAAAGGAATTCACAGAAATGATAAGAAAGATGACCCAAGACCTTGGAAAAACAATGGAGGCACAGATCAAGAAGATACAAGAAATGTTTAACATAGACCTAGAAGAAATAAAGAGCGAACAGAGGTGAACAATACAACAGCCGAAATGAAAAATACACCAGAAGGAATCAATAGCAGAATAACTGAGGCAGAAGAACAGATAAGTGAGCTGGAAGGCAGAATGGCTGCAGAACAGAATACAGAAAAAAGAATGAAAAGGAATGAGAACTGCCTAAGAGATCTCTGTGAAAACATTTAATGCACCAACATTCACACTATTGGGTCCTAAAAAGAGAAGACAGAGCAAGAGAAAGGACCTGAGAAAATATTTAAAGAGATAATAGCTGAAAACTTTCCTAACATGGGAAAGGAAGCAGTAACTCAAGTCCGGAAATAGCAGCATCTATGGAGGAATATGCTGCTGACATATAGTAATCAAACTGACAAAAATAAAAGACGAAGAAAAAATACTAAAAGCAACAAGGGAATAGTAACAAATAATGTAGAAGGGAACTTGCATAAGATTATCAGCTGATTTCTCAGCAGAAACTCTGCAGGCTAGAAAGGCATGATACATTTAAAATGATGAAAGGGAAGAAACTACAACCAAGAATACTCTACCCAGCAAGGCTCTCATTCAGATCAAACAAAGAAACCAAAAGCTTTACGGACAAGAGAATTTGGCACCATCAGACCAACTTTGCAACTAATCCTAAAAGAACTTCTCTAGGTGGAGAAGAGAAGGCCACAACTAGAAAAAAAAAATTACAAATTGAAAAGCTCACCTGTAAAGGCAAACATACAGTAAAGGTAGGAAATCATCTGTACACAAATGTGATATCAGAACCAGCAAGTGTGAGAAAAGGAGTCCACAAATGCAGGATGCTGGAAATGCATCTGAAATTAGAAGACAGCAGCTTAAAACAATCTTGTTTATATACTGCTATATCAAAATCTCATGGTAACTGCAAACCAAAAATCTACAGTAGGTACACACACAAAAAAGAAAAAGGAATCCAAACATAACACTAAAGTTAGTCAAAAAAATCACAGTAGAAGAGGACAAAAGAGGAAGGGAACAAAAAGGAGCTACAAAAACAAATTCAAAACAGTTAACAAATGGTAGCAAGAACACAGTGGTGGTGGTGGTTCAGTAGCTAAGTCGTGCCCAACTCTTGCAACCCCATTGGCTGCAGCCTGGGATTCTCCAGGCAAGAGTACTGGAGTGAGTCACCATTTCCTTCTCCAGGGGATCTTCCTGACCCAGGATCGAACCCACAGACAAGCATCTCCTGCATTGCAGGTGGATTATTTTATCACTGAGCGACCAGAGAAGCCCTACATATTGATAATTACCTTTAACATAAATAGATTAAATGCTCCAACCAAAAGACACAGACCGGGTGAATGAATCCAAACACAAGATCCGAACAGATGCTATCTACAAGTGATCCGCTTCAGATCTAGGAAAGCATACAGACAAACTGAGAGGATGGAAAAAGGTATTCCAGGCAAATGAAAGTCAAAAGAAAGCTGGAGTAGCGATATTCACATCAGACAAAATAGACTTCAAAATAAAGACTGTTACAAGAGAAACAAAAGGAACTTCGGGGAGGGAATCATATAAGGTGACTAGGAAGAGGCTACAGGGCAAGGAATAATGAGTGGCACAACCAACTACTGTTCAGGGTATTTGTCACCAGTTATAAAGATAAGAGTGAACTGATTAAACAATAAACAAGAAAATGTTGCTTGTTTAATTTTTAGTACACTCATAAAACATCAAGTCACTTCATTTCCTCATTTCTCTTAGGTTACTCATTGAAAGTTTTAAAAGTAGTATTTATTCTAAAATACCTGTATTTTCAGATGTCAGCCCCATGAAATTCTTAATAAGAAAACAGAACTTTAAAATGCATTTACATAAACCTACAGTGGGTTTCCCAGGTGGTGCTAGTGGTAAAGAACCCGTCAGCCAGTGCAGGAGACGTAAGAGACACAGGTTCAATCCCTGGGTTGGGAAGATCCCCTGGAGGAAGATCTTCAAGCCACCCCGGTATTCTTGCCTGGAGAATCCCATGGACAGAGGAGCCTGGCAGGCTACAGGCCTGACTACATGACTGAGTGACTTAGCACACAAATCTACAGTACACAGATGATGATGTGCAGCAGATATACTTCCCAAAATCTGCATATCATGAAGATTTGATGACAGTTCAATTTAGTCAAAGATGAAATAAATAAAAAAGAGTAATCTAGAGGGAAGTGCTTACAAGCTGATAGCAGTGAGATGATTCTGTCAAGGGGCAGTTTCCTGCGCTCTGTTGCTGGCTCGTGTGCCCTCCTGATGTGAACTATAAATTCTAGGGAATGCTCGCCCCTGCAGGGACTAGAATGGGAGTTAGAGAGAGAGACAGAGGGGCAAGAGGGGAACAGGAAGAAGAGGGAAGAGGAAGCCTGCTGCAGAGACCTGGTCCTGGACCTCACAGTGCGTCCTCCCCTCTTTGCTGTCTTAGGCTCCCACCTAGAAGTGTGCCCTAGAGCGGGGGAAGCCAACTCTGAGTCCAGTTTACCAGCTGTGCCTTCACTTTAACTCCGGGTTGAGCTCTCAGGGAGATCAGGCTTCACACTGTGTGTTTCTCCCGAGCAAGCACAAGTGTCTCCCCAGACTACAGAGTGAGGAGTATGAGGGAGAAGCTCTGAGGGCTCGCCTAAGACACAAGATGCAGACTGGCTTGTGGGCGCGCAGGATCTCTGCTCTGATTCCAAGATACCCACCCAGCAGCACTGTTCAGCTCCAGAGGCGTGCAAGGCTTATAACTCCAACTGTTCCTCAAGTCCATGGAAGAGGAGGTGAGACACGAGTTTCTGTAATCACGTAGTCGCCATACTATACATTTCAGACTGCTTTCCATGACTGCGTGATTGCCACTGTCATTGATTTTTGTCTGGATATTTTTATTAATATCACTTCGTAATGGACGGAGTAGGATTAGAACTCCTAGTTCAGTGTCTCAGACTGGCACTTCCTCCATTTGTAGGTTCATCAGAAAGCAGCAGTTGGGGATGCCGTGGAGACATCCGGACCCTCCACACCCCTGGGGCGTCTTGTGCCATCGGAAGGCGTCAAGGCCTGAGCTACTGTGGTATTCATCATCATTCTGTCCACCCTGCCTTCCTCCTCTTCTTCCCCTTTCTCTCAGAAGGTGACTCCTTTCAGCAAAGGTGTCTTCCACAGGGCTCTGACACTTCCCTCAGGAGGCCACCCTACGCCTCTCTGTCCTTTCCCACAGTTTTGATCCTTTCGGCATATCCTTCAGGTCCCCACTGCCTCCCACAGCCCCACCTGGTGGAGTGGTGAAGAGGGTACTAGATGTGAGGTCCACAGAGCTTGTCTGAGTGTCTTGGTTCTGGGGCTTCAGCAAGTCACTCAGTTCTCCTGTGTGTCCACTGGAAGTATAGCACCTACTGTAAGGTGGATGAGAGTGCTTGCGAAACCAGTAAAACAGACTAGCCAGGTAAACTAGTATTGATCTTCTTTTTTTGTCATTTCTCATTGTTTCTTAAAAGTTTAAGCTCACATGCTTTCTGGGTGTCATTTTAGGGTAGAAAGGTGGGCAGCGGTGAGCATACCTGTCAGGGAAACTCTCTGAGGACCCCTTGAAGGGTTGGGAAAACTTTTCTCTCACATTCTGTGTGTATGGGAGCTGGTTTTCCTGGGTCCCTCTGGGATGCTTAGGGGCCAATGGTGCCCGTGGAATTTCCCAGGTTGGCCAGAGCAGCCCCTGAGAGCCCAGCTGAGGAGCACAAAGGCCACTTCTCTGGGCATAGTGACTCAAGTTCAAAGGAAGAGAAATACAATCTCAGGTCTAGGAATGGCCATCAGGGATTTCAGACCCAAACTTGGACTTTTCAGTCCTAGACCACTGCCCAGACCCCTGGAGTGCATTTTCTCTCTCCTCTTGAGTTCCTGTTTCAGCACAAATCACCTCAACCTTCCTCCTTCCTTCTATGTTTGCTGTAGGAGTTCGTGCTTCTGAAAGACTGGCTGAAATAGACATGCCGTCCCTCCTGAGATATCGACCTATCATACATACTGTTGGCCAGAAGTACTGCCTGGACCCTGCTGTGATCACTGGTGTCTTGTCCAGGCAGTCTCATGGCAGCAACGTCCTGGCCAACGTGGACGGTGTGGGTTATGGGGTCAGGGTGGTGCAGGTAACCTGCCATCAGTCATGATATCTCATATGTCACTTCTTACAACCCAAGGGGTTCCTTCACATCTGTTAATTTTTAAAGAAAATATTTATTTATATTTATTTATTTGGCTGCCCTGGGTCTTAGTTGCAGCATGTGGGATCTAGTTCCCTGACCAGGGATTGAATCTGGGTTCCTTGCATTGGGAGCATGGAGTCTTAGCCACTGAATCACCAGGGATTGCAACGTTCAAAAAAAAAACTCAACATTCAAAAAACTAAGATCATGGTATCTGGTCCCATCACTTCATGGCAAATAGATGGGGAAACAATAGAAACAGTGAAAGACTTTATTCCCTTGGGCTGCAAAATCAATGCAGATGATGACTGTAGCCATGAAATTAAAAGATGCTTGCTCCCTGAAAGAAAAGCTATGACAAACCTAGATGGCATATTAAAAAGCAGAGGCATCACTTTACCGACAAAGGTCTGTATAGTCAAAGCTACGGTTTTTCCAGTAGTCATGGATGGATGTGAGAGCTGGACCATAAAGAACGCAGAGAGCCAAAGAATTGATGCTTTCAAACTGTGGTTCTGGAGAAGACTCTTAAGAGTCCCTTGGATAGCAAAGAGATCAAACCAGTCATTCGTAAAGGAAATTAACCCTGAATATTCAATGGGACTTTCCTGTAGCTCAGACAGTAAAGAATCTGCCTGCAATGCAGAGACCTGGGTTCGATCCCTCGATCAGGAAGAAATGGCAACACGCTCCAGTACTCTTCCCTGGAGAAGTCCATGGACAGAGGAGCCCGGTGGGCTACAGTCCATGGGACCACAAAGAACAAGCAACTCACACTCTCATTGGAAGGACTGATGCTGAAGCTGGAGCTCCAATACTTTGGCCACCTAATTCGAAGAGCCAACTCATTGGGAAAGACTGATGCTGGGAAAGACCAAGAAGAGGAGGAGAAGGGGGCAGCAGAGGATGAGATGGTTGGATGGTATCACTGACTCAATGGACATGAGTTTGAGCAAGCTCTGGGACATGGTGAAGGAGAGGAAAGCCTGGCGTGCTGCTCCATGGGGTCACAAAGATATGACTTAGTGACTGAACAACAAGATCACCAGGGAAGCCCTCCCCTCTTTTTATGTCCTTCACATGTATTGTTGCTGATGGCTTCCCTGGAGCAGTTTCACAGGATACAGTGAAAGGTGCTCCCTGGAGCTGGAAGAGCCCAGCCCTGCCTGAGAGATGGGACCAGCACTTCTGCCTTGCTTAGAGCCATAATTTCTTCAACCATACCCTATTCTGGATTCCCAATAACGTGATGGTGCATGAAAGAGATCACAGACTGAGTTCTTGCTCTGTTGTAACCATGTGACCTTGGATAAATCACTTACTCTCCCTGGATCTCAGTTTCCTCATCGACAAAATGCAGTCTCAGAGAATCATTATGAAGATTCAATGAAGCAATGTGAAAAAGTAGTTGGTATTTGGTGGATTCTCAACAAATACTGAATTTGTCTTTCCCTTGTCTTCTGTCTACACAATTCTTAGTTGTGAAGATTGGTTTCATTTTTGTGCTAATTCTGGCCAGTATCACTTACAACCAGATAGAACCTTTAAGGGAACTGTTGAATTCCACTGTTAAATTAAGTCTATGCTGGGGGAACTGAGATGGTAAAGATGACAATGAGGCTTTTTCCTCTGTATTTCACATTATTGTTTTAGTTGAGAAACCTTTAAGCTTTCAGGAAATAATTTAAGCTTTCAGGAAAACATATTCCTCAATGACCTTTAAACAGGCTACCCAAAGTATGTGACACTTGACAATTTAAAGGTACTTTCAAAAACTTTATCTTCTTTTGAAGAAAGATCTGGGGACTCACCCAGATGGGGTTGGAGGGGGTCAGGGAAGACAAGTCATCCATCCTGTACAAGTTAACAAGTGGATTTGCAAGGACAGAGTCATTGCTGCAAAGTCACCTGGCAGCTGGAAATGCACACCTGGGACCGAGGACAGCATTAGTGATGTTGTCACCAGCGTCATTTCTCCTGCCCTGTTCTGCCTTCTTTCTAAAATCTCATTCTTGGGGAAAGGACTAGCCACCTCCCCAGAGTCAGACATTTCTCCCACGTATGGTGAGACGCACATGCTGCTGCTGCTGCTGCTAAGTTGCTTCAGTCGTGTCCGACTCTGTGCGACCCCATAGACAGCAGCCCACCAGGCTCCCCCATCCCTGGGATTCTCCAGGCAAGAACACCGGAGTGGGGTGCCATTTCCTTCTCCAATGCATGAAAGTGAAAAGTGAAGTCGCTCAGTCGTGTCCAACTCTTAGCAACCCCATGGACTGCAGCCTACCAGGCTCCTCCATCCATGGGATTTTCCAGGCAAGAGTACTGGAGTGGGGTACCATTGCCTTCTCCCAAGACGCACATAGTGTCTAAGAAAAGTCAGAAATAGATTGAGACATTCAGGTATCTGGAAGAAGAGTTACGAGTACAGATAGAAAAGCCCCTTTCTAACTTTTTCCAGGGGCGGGGGGTTGTGTTTGCAGCATGGGAGGAGGGCATCAGACTGGTCCCTACACTGTGTCACCTCTGATTTCCAGCTGCGTCCGTCACCATTACCCTGAAACCCTTGCCCCGACTTGTAGCTTTACTATTTACCCTTGGGGAGATTGAAGGTGGCAATGGTTCTGCCAAAGGAGGAGGAGAGAAAAAGAAGGGAAATGAAAAAGTAGCCTTGATCCCAGGAAGCCACGAGACCCACTGCCTCTCTTCCTGCAGGACCCTGGTCTTTATGCCCCACATCCTGGTTCAGTGAGGCCCAGGTTTCCCGAGTGACTGAAGTACTGAATGTACGAATCAAAGAAACCCAGAGGAGGTTCCCAACCTAGACCCCTGACCAGTACCTGAGAGGTGCGTGTTCCCCATGGGTCAGTTTCCCAGAGTGAAATTAACAGGAATGCAATGTAATATGTTGCATCTGATTCCCCCAAACTCAGTTGCCTCCTGAAAAGCAACTCAGAAAGAGAATCTGAGTTAACTGCTGAGCACCCTGCCACGTGAGGGGCTGTGGGGTCAGCATTAACCAACGTCACAAATTCTAGGTGGACTCTGTGCCTACACGGGAGGCGCTGGCTACATCCGAAGCAGCCAGGACCTGAGCTGTGACTTCTGCAATGGTGTCCTTGCACAAGCCAAGTACTTCAAGAGACAAGGCTTCTAAAACTTCAGCTCAAACCTAAGATCCCTATCGTGCAGCCGGCCTCAGTTGTTACATAAATAAAAGTAGCCAATGAGGCCAATAACTGTGAATCTGAGTTTGCCTGAATGTCATCAAAATAACGTGAATCACATTAAAGAATTATTACCTGCATTTTGTGGTCTGATGTGTGTGTAAATAAAGGGCTGTGTCTCTTTAAAGGTATTTTTATTGGGCTTCCCAGGTGGCTCAGTGGGAAAGAATCTACCTGCCAAGACACAGGAGACATGGGTTTGGTCCTTGGATTGGGAAGATCCCCTGAAGAAGGAAATGGCAATCCACTCTAGTATTCTTGCCTGGGATTTCTCATGGACAGAGGAGTCTGGCAGGCTACGGTCCATGGGGTTGCAAAGAGTTGCACATGACTGAGCATATACACACACATATACATGTGTATATGCATGAGTTGTACTGTGGATTTCCATGAAATGCTTCCAGTACCTCATTGGCCTGCATTGCTGGATTAGGAAATAAAAATACTAGATTCCAGTTAAATTTGAATTCCAGATAAATGATTTTTTTTTAGTCCAAGTCCCACACAATATTTGGAACACAACCTAGACAGTGTACTAAAAAGCAAAGACATCACTTTTCCCAGAAAGGTCCATATAGTTAAGGCTATGGTCTTTCCAGTAGTCATGTATGGATGTGAGAATTGGACCATAAAGAAGGCAGAAAGCCAATCACCAAAGAATTGATGCTTTCAAACTGTGGTACTGGAGAAGAGTCTTGAGAGTCCCTTGGAGATCAAACCAGTCAATCCTAAAGGAAATCAACCCTTAATACTCACTGAAAGGACTAATGCTGAAGCTGAAACTCCAGTGCTTTGGCCACCTGAGGCGAAGAGCTGATTCATTGGAAAAGACCCTGATGCTGGGAAAGATTGAAGACAAAAGGAGAAGAGGGCAACAGAGGATGAGATGGTTGAATGGCATCACCGATTCAATGGACATGAACTTGGGCAAACTCCAGGAGATGGTGAGGGACAGGAAGGCCTGAGGTGCTGCAGTCCATGAGGTTGCAAAGAAATGGGCATGGCTTGGTGACTGAACAACAGTTGTTGTCTATCTGAAATTCAAATATAACTGGACATTTGGTTATTGTGTCTGGCAACCCTATCACTGATTTCTTTGAAAAAATTCATAGTTTCAAATTTTTATTGAAAACTTTTAATGAGAAAAAGGGTAAGAAGGTGGCCAGACCCATCTGCTGGGGGGAATAGCTTTGAAACAGTAGGGAAGGTGGCAAGGCACAATCTTTTAAAAAAAAAAAAAAGTCATTGAGGATATAACAAAAACTAGTTAGAACCAACTAGGTCCAAGAGTGTGAACATTTTACTTCTGGTACACCCTGATATTAGAAAAGATTGAAGGCAAAAGGAGAAGGGAGCAGCAGAGGATAAGATGGTTAGATAGCATCACTAACTTATGGACATGAATTTCAGCAACCTCTGGGAGATAGTGCAGGACAGAGGAGCCGGGCATGCTGCAGTTCATGGGGGCACAAAGAGTCATATATGACTTAGTGACTGAGCAACAAAGACCCTGAGTCTCAGTTTATGCCCATTCAAATATATTAGCTAAATGACATACCCCCAGGTACCATGACAGTTCGGAGGTCCGCCGTGAAGGGCCAAAAAGTGGGCAGTGGCCCAATTTCTAGAAATCTTTGCCTCTTCTCCAAAATAGTTGTTATACTCCTCTCACTCATTACCTTGTGAAATTACACAGCCCATAAAAGCTGATCACCCCCTATTTCAGGGCCTCTCACTTTCGGAGATGGCCCATAGTCTATCTGTGAGGTGTTTCTCCCAGGGCCTCTCTCCCTTCCTGAGACAACCCCATGCACTGGGGTGGCTCTTACTTTTTGATACAGTTTGCATTCTGTTTATGGAATGTGTGTTTCTCTAAATTAATCTACTTGTTAGCTACCACCTTGCTGGGAGCCACCACGGGAGATCCCACCCACGACAAAGGTCATGCAGAGAAGACCTGATAGGCAAAGGCGGATCAGGATTCGAGGGGCTCCCTGGACCTGCTCGAGCATCTACCCCAAAACCAGAATCTGTCTGTCTTACAATTTTATGTCTTTCACCAACTCTTCTGACATTAACAGGGGGCTATCCCCGACCACCTTTTTCTGGAAAAAATCAACTTAGGGCTCTAGCTAATAAGTCTGTTAGACATGATAGGAGTGTTTAAAATCAAACCCCCTCTGTTGGCATTCTAGCTTGTCTGACAGGTTTATCCAGACTCTTGCAGCTACGCATAAGATTATTCACAGCCTCCCAACTGTGAGAGGCACAGGAAGCCTAAAAATATAGAGCCTTTCAGAGGGTTAAAAACTATTAGAGTAGTGCTGGTGTAGGATTTCACTGTTGAGCCAATGCTTGCTGCCAAGTTCCCATATCTCTTATCCACTGTGCACCTGGGAGTGCATTAGTTAACATAGTTGGAAGGTAAGTAAAACAAGTGTAGCCTTGAAATTAACCACATCAGACCTTTGAGCTAATTGGTTCTTTCTTGTAACTCACTGCATCTTTGCTCCGTGAGAAATGTAACGCTGTTTAATACTTTCTGAGGCTGACATAGATTAGAAATATAAAGAAAAAACATTTCAAGGGAAAATAAGTTTTCTGGTTGAGCAGCCTTTATCAAAAGAGGGCCATAAAATGTTCACAGGTCTCCAAGGCCAGAAGATAATGTACACAACATTGTTTATGGGAAAGATATGCAGAAAAAAATCCTGGTTTCGATAAAGACAAAATAGATGTTATGTTTGGGCTGACTCTGTATGAATTTGCATCTTTCATTTCCCTCTATGTACAAGTTAAGGTATAAAAGCTTCCCTGAAAAATAAAGTGACGGACCAGGACCGGCTCCACGAAAGCCTGGTTCCCCCGTGTCTTTCTTTCTTTCTCTCTCTTACTCTCTTTTTCAGGCTGATCCCTTGAAGCATAGAGGCTCTCTGCGTTCACTTTCCTGCCTGGGCTTCTAAGACCTGAACAGGAAGGCGCTCTGCGTCTTCACTCCCTCAGGAGACCGGGAGGGCGCCTGCGGCCTCAGTGAACAGAGCAAGTCCCTTGTCTTGGGGTTTTATTGGCTTTCTGTATAAACCAAGGAATATCAGCTTCTATTCTTTCCTCTCTCATTCATTCATTCATTCATTCTCCAATGCCATTTCTCCTTCAGGTTCCCCTAGATCCTGCAGGGGCTGGACCCTGGCACCACCTCATCTCTCAATGAATTCTTTCTGTGATGAGACATAAAGAACCTGAACTTCATTAAGTCCTGAGACCAGGTGTGTGATCTCAATTATTGGGTAGGCCAAAAAGTTTGTGGGGATTTTTCCTTTACATTTTGTAGAAAAGCCCAAATGAACTTTTTTGGGCAACTCTAAAAACAGTGGGTTCAAGACCCAATCTCTGATGTGCAGTTTCAGTTTCAGGAGGGTCACTTTTAAACTTTGCAACATTATCTTAATCCTAGGTCTTTTTGACATGTAAGTTCACCTCTTCCTCTCCTCCGCTGGACCACAGTGTCTTCTACATCCAATTTCCCCCAACTCAGTTAAGCTCTCCCCTTGTTTAGTACACCAGACAGTGATTCCTCAGGCTTTCCCTGTGGCTCAGCAGTAAAGTATCTGCCTGCAAGGTAGGAGCCACAGGAGATGCAGGTTCTATCCTTGGTCAGGAAGATCCCCTGGAGGAGAACTTGGCAACCCACTCTAGTATTCTTGCTTGGAGAATCCCATGGACAGAGGAGCCTGGCGGGCTACAGTCCATGGGGTCACGAAGAGTTGGACGCGACTGAAGCAACTTAGAACACACACGGAGTGATTCCACAGTTGGAGCTGCCCTCAAGGACACTGACAACACACTACACTGCTAAATTTAGTCTCATGGTTGCACACTATAAAACTATTTATCAACACTTTACAGAGGGCCATTCTAGAACAGCTGTCATCATTTCAACCAAAAATATTTTTTTAAAACAACAACTTTGTCTCAGCATATATGAAGCACTGTATCAGAGGTTCTGCCCTCAGGAACGGTTAAATCAAACAACTGAGTTGAGAATAGCAGCCAGCCACACGTGCACACAAGGTACAGATGCAGGGCAGACACCGGGTGATTGTGTAAGTGCTTACATTCTGTGCTAAGGGGTATGCAGAAACTACTCGTGACCATCGATGTCCTTCAACTCCTGCAGGGCTACCTCCTTCTTGTCTCCCAACCCTCTGCCTTTCAAGACCACGCTGAAGCCTGAATCCAGTGAAGGGATTCTCACTCAGGACAGGAAGACTGAGAAGCCCTCAGGAAACAGCTTTGAAGATTTCCATTTCCCTGGCACTAGGGAGGTGAACTGGGAGACACTGGTTGCAAGCCCAGATGAGAATTAGTTGGGTGAATAAAGTCCTGAAATCACACCAGGGTAGCTCGTGTAGGCAGATTGGGTAGGGTGTCCCCAGAAGAAAAGAACAAGACTCTGAAACAGGAGGGAAGAGTGCAGGGCACAATCTTTAAAAGAATGGAAGAGGCATTGAGAATGTAACATAATCTGATCAGGACCAGTGAGGTCCGAGATGGCAGAAAACCAACTTCCGGTAGACTTTGAACCTCATTATGCGCTCACTGAACTGCGTCAGCAGAACGACACACTCACAGGTGACACGACAGTTCTGAGGCTGACAATAAAAGGACAAAAAGTGGGCATTGGCCCGATTTTTGGAAATCTCTGCCTCTTCTCCAAAATGGTTGGAATAATCCCCTTACTTGTTAGCCTATGAAATTACCCAACCTGTAAAAGCTAACCACCCCACATTTCAGGGCCTCTTATCTCCTGAGATGGCCCACACTCTGTCTGTATGGCGTATTTCTCCCAGGGCCACTCTTATTTTCTGAGACAACCCTGTTCCCTGGGGCCGCTTATGACCATAGGGTCGGACCTAAGAAGAGGTGGCGAGAATACACAGAAGAACTAGTCAAAAAAGATCTTCATGACCCAGACAACCCTGATGGTGTGATCATTCACCTAGAGCAAGACATCCTGGAACGTGAAGTCAAGTGGGCCTTAAAAAGCATCACTACAAACAAAGCTAGTGGAGGTGATGGAATTTCAGTTGAACTACTTCAAATTCCAAAAGATGATGCTATGAAAGTGCTGCACTCAATATGCCAGCAAATTTGGAAAACTCAGCAGTGGCCACAGGACTGGAAAAGGTCAGTTTTCATTCCAATCCCAAAGAAAGGCAATGCCAAAGAATGTTCAAACTACTGCACAATTGCACTCATTTCACACGCTAGGAAAGTAATGCTCAAAATTCTCCAAGCCAGGCTTCAACAGTAGGTGAACTATGAACTTCCAGCTGTTCAAGCTGGATTGAGAAAAGGCAGAGGAACCAGAGATCAAATTGCCAACATCCGTTGGATCATAGAAAAAGCAAAAGAGTTCCATAAAAAAACCTACTTTTGTTTTATTGATTATGCCAAAGCCTTTGACTGTGTGGATCACAATAAACTGTGGAAAATTCTGAAAGAGATGGGAATGCAAGACCACCTGACCTGCCTCTTGAGAAATCTGTACACAGGTCAAGAAGGAATAGTTAGAACTGGACATGGAGCAACAGACTGGTTCCAAACAGGAAAAGGAGTACGTCAAGGCTGTAAACTGTCACCCGGCTTATTTAACTTATATGCAGAGGACATCATGAGAAACGCTGGGCTGGAAGAAGCACAAGCTGGAATCAAGACTGCCGGGAGAAATAGCAATAACCTCAGATATGCAGATGACACCACCCTTTCGGCAGAAGGAGAAGAATCAAAGAGCCTCTTGTTGAAAGTGAAAGAAGGGAATGAAAAAGTTGGCTTAAACCTCAACATAAAAAAAAAAAAAAAAACCCTCAACGTTCAGAAAACTAAGATCACGGCATCTGGTCCCATCACTTCATGGCAAATAGATGGGGAAACAATGGAAACAATGACAGACTATATTTTCTTGGACTCCAAAATCACTGCAGATGGTGACTTCAGCCATGAAATTAAAAGACACTTGCTCCTTGGAACGAAAGTTATGACCAATCTAGACAGAATATTAAAAAGCAGAGAGATTACTTTGCCTACAAAGGTCCATCTAGTCAAAACTATAGTTTTTCCAGTAGTCATGTGTGGATGGGAGAGTTGGACTATAAAGAAAGCTCAGCACTGAAGAATTGATGCTTTTGAACTGTAGTGTTGGAGAAGACTCTTGAGAGTCCCTTGGACTGCAAGGAGATCCAATCAGTCCATCCTAAAGGAAATCAATCCTGAATGTTCATTGGAAGGCCTCATGCTGAAGCTGAAACTCCAATAATTTAGCCACCTGATGCAAAGAACTGACTCCTTGGAAAAGACCCTGATTCTGGGAAAGATTGAAGGTGGGAAGAGAAGGGGACGATGAGGATGAGATGGTTGGATGGCATCACCGACTTGATGGACATGAGTTTGAGTAAGCTCCAGGAGTTGGTGATGGACAAGGAAGCCTGGCGTGCTGCAGCCCATGGGGTCGCAAAGAGTCAGACACGACTGAGCTACTGAACTGAGAGGATAATGTGCTGTGCTGTGCTAAGTTGCCTCAGTTGATTCCAACACTTTGTGACCCTATGGACTATAGCCTGCCAGGTTCCTCTGTCCTTGAGATTCTCCAGGCAAGTATACTGGAGTAGGTTGCCATGCCTTCCTCCAGGGGATCTTCCTGACCCAGGGATCGAACCTGTGTCTCTTAATGTCTCCTGCATTGGCAGCTGGATTCTTAACCGCTAGCACCACCTGGAAAGCCCAGAGGGTATTATGTTAAGTGCATTACATCAGACATAGAAAGACAAATACTGCATTATTTTGCTTATATGTGTAATCTAAAAAGATAAACAAATGAAAAACACAACAGAACAGTTATAATAACACAACATTGTAAATCAACTATGCCCCCAATAAAAAATTTTAAAAAAATTTTGTAAAGCCCATAGAGTTATAGAAACAGATAACAGATATGTGTTCCAGAGCGGGAAGGGGTAGTGGGTGAAAAGAAATAGATGAAGTGGAGTCAGAGGTACAAACTTCCAGGTACAAAATAAATGAGTTGTGAGTATGAAATGTACTGTGTGGGGAATATAGTCAGTAACTATGTACTGTCTTTGTATGGTGATATGTCACAACTAGAATTGTTGCATTGATCAGTATGAAATGCATAGAAATATTGGATCACTATATTGTGTAATAGGAACTAACATGGTGTTGTAGGTTAGTTATACTTCAAAAACAAATAAATTCAGAAGAGAGATTTCCAGATCTGTGGTTACCATAGGTGGGGGAGCAGTGGGGAAGGGGGCCAAGATGAAGGCAGTCGAAAGGTACAAACTTCCATTCTAAGACAAATAAACATTAAGGATGTCACATGTGTGTGCATGCATGCTAAATCACTTCAGTCGTGGCCAACTCTTTGTGACCCCATGGACTGCAGCATGCCAGGCTCCTCTATCCTCCGCTATTTCCCAGAGTTGGCTCAGATTCATGTCCACTGAGTCTGTGATACTATTTAACCATATCATCCTCTGCATCACCCTTCTCCTTCTGCCTTCAATCTTTCCCAGCATCAGGATCTTTTCCAATGAGTCCAATGGCCAATCAGGTGGCCAGACTATTGGAGTTTCAGTATCAGTCCTTCCAATGAATATTCAGGGTTGACTGCCTTTAGGATGGACTGGTTTGACCTCCTTGCAGTCCAAGGGGCTCTCAAGAATCTTCTCCAGGACCATAATTTGAAAACATCAATTATTCGGTGCTCAGCTCCAACTCTCACACCCGTATATGATTATCGGAAAAACCATAGCTTTGACTACACGGACCTTTGTTGGCAAAGTGATGTCTCTGCTTTTTTTATATATCTCTGCAGAGAAGTGATTCTTTTCTTTAATTTTCATATGATTAACAAAAGACTCAGACCCAGACAACAGTGTAATAAAGAATCCTATTTTTAAAAATAAGAAAAAGACAATCAACCTCAATTGGGGAAATGAAACTTTTCTCACCCAATTTAAAGTATGATAACAGACAATATTTGTGCAGATGTTCCCCTCACCCCCAGAGGGTAACTGTAGTATGGCTGCTTTGAAGCATGACCTTATAAGATCTGGTACAGCTGAAGATGTAACTCTGCTTATTTTCTATAACTATATATACACCTGCTTAAAACAAAATTGGTAATATTCATTAGCGCCCTTTAATAACTTGCTTACATAAAGTGCTTAACAATGTCATGAATATTTCTTATTGATAAACAGAACACTTATTATTAAAAGCCTCCAGCTGAGGCCTTAACTGTGCTTCCTCTCTCTGTACCTCAAGGGGCCTCTGGCCTGATGAAAGGTCACCGGAGGCCTTTGCACACACCACGCTTGAAGGCCCCCCACTGCCAGTGAAGACGCTGCATGCTTGACCTGTTCCTCTCATTGATCCACTGCCCACCCCCAAATTGTCCTTCTGTCCTTGATTTTGCTCCTGTGACTGAGGGGGAAATGCTAGGGGTTTCCAGTTCTCCTGGAAATGAAAACTGCAGGAGGCAGGAAGAGGGAGTGAATGGCAGTAGAGAAGGGCCAGGCAAAGCAGGTGGAATCTTTTGTGTGGCCATAAGCTGCAGCTGTGGGTGGAGTCAGAAGTGACAGGGAGAGAGGGTCATGTGGGTCAGAGGCAAGCTCTCTGCTTTCTCCCTGTCCATGTTGAGGTTACTAAGCCCCAAATCTAGCATTTTGGGGCCTCTGAACATCGATGGGCTCCAACCTCAGCTCATTTGTGTCTGGAGCCCAGTAATCTTTTTGGCTGGGAAAGATTCAAGTCCTATCATTTCCAGGTACAATTTAATTTTTAATTTGCTGAGAAAGATTGAAGGCAAAAGAAGAAGGGGGCAGAGGAGGATGAAATGGTTAGATAGCGTCACTGACTTAAAAGACATGAATTTGAACTCTGCAAGATAGAATGGAGGACAGAGGAACCTGGTGAACTATAGTCCACCGGGCTGTAAAGAGTCGGACGTGACTTAGAGGCAGAACAACAATCCTTTTGGCTCGCTTGTCAGTTCTGAGTCTCCAGATTGACTTTCCCACATTTTCTCCATTTCCTTAAGCCTCTAATTCCACATATTTTTCACTCTCAGCACACGACTTGAACTCCTAATACACAGAGGGATTAGGAATCGTTAGAGAGCTCTCTCCATTTTCTCCCATCAATTCTATAAACTGGGGACTTCCCTGGTGGTCCAGTGGTTAAGAATCTGCCTTCCAATGCAGGGGACACGGGTTCAATCCCTGGTTGAGAAACTAAGATCCCACATGCTTCAGGACAACTAAAACCTGAATGCCACTAGAGAGCCAGTGTTGTGGCAACTTACTGAGTCCAAGCACTGAAACAAGGGAAACCCCCTCACACCACAGTGAAGAGCCCACACGCTGCACTGAAGCCCCAGCACAGCCAAAATATTGATTAATTAGCTAATAACAAATAAAATTCTATAAATTGAACTGCATTGCTATCTGACTTCTTCCTCTCTTCTTCCTGTTGCAGTGGAACAGGGGTTCCCATTCCTGCCCCAGGCCAGTCTCTCTGCTTTTAAACTCATGCCTTTAACATTACTTGATGACATAATGCTTCCACTCCCAACATCCTCAATACCTTCTACAGTATGTAAATATTCGGAGTCACTTGAAGCATCAGCCCTAGGAAAGCGGCCCCACCCAAGTCTTCCTCCAGGTGCCACCCCAGCTCTTGTCTCCATCACAGGCAGAGTGAACAATCCTGGCACATGTCTTAAAAATTCAGACTTCTCCTTTTTCCTTTTTAAACCACAAGGAAGCTTCTTTTCAAACAAATCTGTTTCTAGATGTAGTTGAATGTGGGCACCTGACCCAGCCAAGGGGTGGGAGTTCTACCTCCACTTGTTTGCCTGTTAATCTGAGTATTATTCCATAATACGGCTATACCACAGTTGGTTATCCTTTTCTTCCTTTTTTATAATTTATTTGTTTGTTTCTGGTTGCACTGGGTCTTCATTGTTGCCCGGGCTTTTCTCTGGTTGGGAGAGCAGGGGCTACTTTAGTTGCAGTGCAGGGGCTTCCTAATGTGGTGGCCTCTCTCGTGGTGGAGCGGGGGCTCCAGGGTGCTCGGGCTTCAGCAGTTGCAGCTCACAGGCTCAGTCGTTACAGCTCCTGGTCTCTGGACCACAAGCTCAATGGCATGTGGAATCTTCTCAATCAGGGGTCAGACTTGTGTCTCCTGCATTGGCAGGCAGATTCTTGATCACTGAGCCACCAGGGAAGCCCTTTGGTTTCTTTTTTTCTTTTGGTCACACTGCATGGTATATGGGATCTTTGCTCCCCAACCAGTGATTGAACCCACGCCCCTCGCAGTGAAAGCAAGTGGTCTCAACCACAGGACCACCAGGAAAATCTGCATATACCGCAATTGTTGATCCATTCCCCTGTTGATGAACGTTTGGAGTATTGGTCTATTATAAATCAAACTACAATGAACATTCTTGTACAAGTCTTCGGGAGACATTTGTTTTCATTTCTCTTGAATAAACACTGCAGAATGAAATGGCTGGGTCATGGAGCAGATGCGTGTTTAATTTCATTAAAAACTGCTACACAACTCTCCAAAGAAATGATACCATTTTACAGTCCAAATGTATGAAATTCTATTTGCTTTATGTTGTCACCGACATCGGACACAGCCAGTGCTTGATTTTAGTCTTTTCAGAGAGTCTGAAATGCTTTCTCATTGTGGTTTTAATTTGTAACAATTTCCTGATGTCTAATGATGTTGAGCACCTTCTTCATGAGCTTCTTGACCATTTGTATATCTTCCTTTCCGAAATGTTGGTCACATATCTGACCCTGGAAGGCCGTATAAGTGTGTCTTTAGAAGGATATGGCAGTTTACCTACCATATCGTGGTGCCTTCCTGCTCAGTTGCTTCAGTCGTGTCCGACTCTTTGTGACCCCATGGAGCCCGCCAGGCTCCTCTGTCTGTGGGATTCTCTAGGCAGAATACTGGAGTGGGTTACCATGTCCTTCTCCAGAGGATCTTCCCAAACCAGGGATCGAACCTGAGTCCCTTATGTTTCTTATATTAGCAGGTGGGTTCTTTACCACTAGTGCTAACTGGGAAGCCCCAGCATATAGTGGATTAAACCTCAAGCAAGAAAAACATTCAGCAGCTCAAGCCAGGCACGAAAATATCTTGAGATTAAATTGAACTTTTTAATAAAATGGGATCGAAAGGCTCCACTTCTGCCTTCCCCCCAGCTTCTGTTACCAAAGTGCCTTTGCCACGGGTGTTCAGGCAGTCCCTTCATTCCATAGGTTTTGAAGCCATGTAGTAGAGGCCTGGCTATTTCTCTTCTCCTCCAATCTCACTAGGCAGGCTGCAGAATCCCAGCAACAGCCCTTGCTTGTCCTGCCATAATTCCTTCCTGGAGGAAAAAAAGGCTTTATTTGTTACTTCCTGTCCTATAAGCCAATTCTTCACTATTGCTCCTGAAGCTTCATGGATAAATAAACGAGCAAATGAATAAATCAACAACCAGCTAACCCATCAGGATGTGAGGACAACCCCATCATAATAACTGGAATCTGTGGGAAGCGTTGCAGTTTACAAGATGTTTTCACATATATAATTTATTTTTATCTTCAAAACAAAGTTATAGGGCGTCATTATCATGCCCATTTTACAGATGAGGCCAACTAAGGCCCATAGAGGTTAAAGGAGTGACACATGATAATCAACCTTGGCTGTTCTTAAGGATGGAGCACCGTGGGGCTTCCCTGGTGGCTCAGGGGTATAAACTCCGCCTGCCGACATAGGAGACATGGGTTTAAGTCCTGTGCTGGGAAGAGCCCACATGCCATGGAGAAACTAAGCCAGTGAGCCACAACTATGGAGCCTGTGCTCCAGGGCTGCCACTACTGAAGCCTGCCCTAGAACCCACACTCCACAGCAAGAAAAGCCACTGCAATGAAAAGCCCGCGCACTACAACAAAGAGTAGCCCCCGCTTGCTGAAACTAGTGAAAGCCCATATGGAAACAAGTCCCAGCACGGCCAAAAATAAACAAACAAATACAATTATTAAAAACAACAAAGAATGGAGGACCATGGCTGGCATTCACAAATGGCAGCACGATGGAATCAAACCTGTGTCTATAACTACAGACCGGTTCTGGGAGGGAGGTGAGTGGAGATGAAGAGGCAGAGGGAACCAGGGGAGCGTGCGATGCTGGCCTGCTTTACCTCCCAAGGATGCGACATGGCTCTTTCTTTCCCGGGTGTGATTTGAGGACTCCCTCAAGGAACACCCACCAGTACTGACTTCTGGACACACACAGTGCTTCACATCCCAGCATCATTCATCTCCTTCTCCTAACTAGGAGGACATACTCCTTAAGCTTTTCCCTTGAAGGTCTGTCAATGGCAGAGGCACACAGAGGCCGCCCTGGAGGAAAGAGTATCTGAGCAGAGTCACAAGAAGGAGCAGAAAGAGAAAGATTTTAAATTTGATGCTCTATCTTAAACATTCATGAAGGTTGCACATTTTTCTCCACAATAAAGGTGTGGATTTTTAAATGTATGTGCTTTACTATAAAAATAATACCCCCTTTGCAATGATGCGTGTCACCTCTGTGCTCTGGTGTCCCCTAGCACAGCAGTCCCCAACCTTTGGCACCAAGGACGGGTTTCATGGAAGACATTTTTTTCCCAAGGACTAGGATGGGGTGGGGGGTATGGATGGACTTCAGGATGATTCAAGTGCATTACATTTATTATACACTTTATTTCTATTACTATTATATCAGCTCCACCTCAGATCATCAGGCATTAGATCCTGGAGGTGGGGGACTCACCTCAGACTGGGTCATTTTTCATTTTGAGAAAACAAAATTTAGGTATTAAGAGCCCTGGTTAAAAATTAAATCGTACCTGAAAATGCTATGACTATATACTTGCTGTCATCGTGACTACAATTCCGTTATCAGATTAGCCCAAGGAGAAGGAGGAAACTGGGGTCAGGAAGGAGAGAGGCAGCAGGAAAGAAAATTGGAATATTCAATGGACTTGCTCGAAGCCTCTGACTCTTGTCTCAGACCCAGACATCACAGTGACAGGCACTATGACAGACTGCGGCCTCCACTGAGCCCCACACTGTGAGAGACAGTGACCAGAACCTGGATTGAAGTCTCCTGACAATTATGATCTTTTAAAAGAGAAGCTTGATTTTTCAATTTACTGTATTTGTCAGCTATTTACATTATTTGGGAAATTTTGAGCCACTTGACACATGCAGTTTAAAAACCTCATTAGCAGTGCTCATACCTGCTCTTAGTCACCCAGCCTGACAGGGAAATCCATAATTATGGCTGAGACTAACAAGGAAGCCAGCAAACGACACTTCTTTTTATATTTTCCTTGTCCATATGAAAATGGTTGATGAACAGGGTCTTACATTTAAATTCTGGATTTATATATGATAAAGGTCTTTGTGTGTGTGTGCCCAGTTGCTTGTTCGTGTCTGACTCT
Source organism: Budorcas taxicolor (assembly GCF_023091745.1). NCBI lineage: Eukaryota > Metazoa > Chordata > Mammalia > Artiodactyla > Bovidae > Budorcas > Budorcas taxicolor. The sequence goes on from NC_068920.1 coordinate 96,790, forward strand.
TTGTGACTCTATGGACCACCAGGCTCCTCTGTCCATGGAATTTTCCAGGCAAGAATACTGCAGTGGGTTGCCATTTCTTCCTCCAGGGGATCTTCCTGACCCAGGGCTTGAACCCTTGTCTCCTCCATTGGCAGGAAGATTCTTTACCATTGCAACACCTTCTACTATTGACTAACTGCAAGGTAGAGAGGAAAATCAGAGAAAATTCACTTTGAAAGCCACCTTAAACACAGGATGAGTTGCATGGCACTTGTCATTTTGATGAGAACAGAAATGCAGTCCAAGTTTCCATACCTTTCTCCTCAGTTCAGTTCAGTTCACTTGCTCAGTCACTCAGTCGTGTCCGACTCTTTGCGACTCCATGGACTGCACCACGCCAGGCTTCCCTGTCCATCACCCATTCCCCGAGCTTGCTCAAACTCATGTCCATCGAGTTGGTGATGCCATCCAACCATTTCATCCTCTGTCATCCCCTTCTATCTTTCCCAGCATCAGGGTCGTTTCCAATGAGTCAGTTCTTCGCATCAGGTGGCCAAAGTACTGGAGTTTCAGCTTCAGCATCAGTCCTTCCAATGAACATTCAGGACTGATTTCCTTTAGGATGGACTGGTTGGATCTCCATGCAGTCCAAGGGACTCTCAAGAGTCTTCTCCAACACCACAGTTCAAAAGCATCAATTCTTTGGCACTCAGCTTTGTTGATAGTCCAGCTCTCACATCCATACATGACTACTGGAAAAACCATAGCCTTGACTAGACGGATCTTTGTTGGCAAAATAATGTCTCTGCTTTTTAAAACGCCATCTAGGTTGGTCATAACTTTTCTTCCAAGGAGCAAGCGTCTTTTAATTTCATGGCTGCAGTCACCATCTGCAGTGATTTTGGAGCCCAAGAAAATAAAGTCTCTCACTGTTTCCATTGTTTCCCCATCTATTTGTCATGAAGTTATAAGACTGGATGCCATGATCTTAGTTTTCTGAATGTTGAGTGTTAAGCCAGCTTTTTCACTCTCTTCTTTCACTTTCATCAAGAGGCTCTTTAGTTCTTCTTCTCTGTCTGACATAAAGGTGGTGTTATTTGCATATCTGAGGTTATTGCTATTTCTCCCGGCAATCTTGATTCCAGCTTGTGCTTCATCCAGTCCGGCATTTCACATGATGTACTCTGCATAGAAGTTAAATAAGCAGGGTGACAATATACAGCCTTGACGTACTCCTTTCCCTATTTGGAAGCAGTCTGTTGTTTCATGTCCAGTTCTAACTGTTGCTTCTTAACCTGCATACAGATTTCTCAGGAGGTCTCAGGTGGTCTGGTATTCCCATCTCTTTGAGAAATATCCAGTTTGTTGTGATCCACACAGTCAAAGGCCCACAAGATGGCAAAGTAAAAGGGTGTGTGCTTATCTTCTCCTGCAAGAACTCCAAAATTACAACTTACTTTCTCCTCAACCTCCCATGTTTATTCCCTCTCCTAGATCCAGACTCACTTGACTCACCAACTCCAGAAGATGGTGGGAGCCAGAGGAGATCTCATTGATCATCTGGTCTCATCCAACTTTTTGACTCTATAAATGGGAAAGTAGAGTCTCCACTGTTGGCTACCCTCAGCTGGTTAGTGGAGCATCAGAGACTGGGAGCTGGGTCTCTAGACATCCAGGCTGAGGATCTTTCTGCCAGAGGCTACTAGAGAATTGCTATCGTGTGAAGTTTGAGAGGCAGACAACTGATTGGAAGAGGCATGAGGTCAGGGGACTGGTCATAGAGTTCCATTTGCACCGCAAGGACCTTGCATGCATGTAGAGTGTATTTTTATTTTGGAAAGCCTGGGGACTGAGGGAGATTATAGCAGGTGACAAGGTCCCCGCAAGCCCCTTCTGGCAGCATGAACACAACTCACGTGCAGAGCCATTTTTGGCATCCCTGGGAAGAGATGGAGAATCATTCAGTAAATTCAGTAAATTCCTTTCAAAATATCAAAAATTACTAAGATCATCCAAAAATTACTAAGAAGCTCCAACACTTTGGTTACTTGATGTGAAGAGCTGACTCATTGAAAAAGACCCTGATGCTGGGAAAGATTGAGGGAGGAGAAGGGGACGACAGAGGATGAGATAGCCGGATGGCATCACTGAGTCAATGAACATGAGTTTAGGCAGATTCCTGGAGATAGCAGAGGACAGGGAAGCCTGGTGTGCTGCAGTTCACAGGGTCACAGAGTCAGACACGACTGAGCGACAGAACAACAACTAAGATCCTCATATGATAGCACTTGGGTTTAATCATCCATTGGGTCAGTAGATTGCAATGGTAAGAATTAGGCTTTAGGACTTCCCTGGTGGTACAGTGAATAAGGATCGGCCTGCCAGTGCCGAGTACACGGGTCTGATCCACGGTCTGGAAGATTTCACGTGCTGCAGAGCGGGTAAGCCCGTGAGCCACAACTACTGAAGCCTGTGTTCCTGAAGCCTGTGCTCTGCAGCAAGAGAAGCCACAGCAACGAGAAGCCCGTGCCCCACAACAGAGAGTAGCCCCCACTTGCCACAACTAGAGACAGCCTGTGCAGCAATGAAGACCTAGCACAACCCAAAATAAATAAATGAATGAATTTAAAAAAATTAGGTTTTAGGGAATGTAAATTGGTGCAGCTGCTATGGAAAACAGTATGGAGGTTCCTCAAAAAACTAAAAATAGAGTTGCCATATGATCCAGCAATTCCACTTCCGGGGATATAGCCAGAGAAAACTAATTTGAAAAGATACATGCACCCCAGTGTTCATAGTAGCACTATTTACAATAGCTATGACATGTAGACAACCTAAATGTCCATTGACACATGAATGGAAAGGCAGATGTGGTACATACATACAATGGAATACTACTCAGCCATAAAAAGAATGAAATGATGCCATGTGCAGAAACACAGATGAACCTAGAGATTGTCAGACTAAGTGAAGTCAGATGGAGAAAGACAAATCATCATACATCACTGATGGATAGAATCTAAAACATGATGCAGGGAATTCCCTGGTGGTCCAGAGGTTAGGATTCCAAGCTTTCACTTCTGAGGGTGTGGGTCCAATCCCTGGTTGGGGAACTAAGATCCCACAAGCTGTGCAGCCAAAAGTAATAAAAATAATAAAATAAATGATACAAATTTATCTGTGAAACAGAAACAGACTTCACAGACATAGAAAGCAAACTTGTGGTTGCCAAGCAGGCAGTAGGGAGTTTGGGGTTAACAGATACAAACTATTTTATGTAAAATGGGTAAACAACAAAGTCCTACTGTATGGAACAAGGGATTATATTCAGTATCCTGTGATAAACCGTAATGGAAAAGAATATGAAAAAGAATGTATGTATGTATGTATAACAGAATCATTTTGCTATATGGCAGAATTAACATGACAGTGTAAATCAACTCTACTTCAATAAAATAATTGTTTTTTTAAAGAGTTAGGCTTTAGAGTGCAACCAATCTGGGTTCAGGCCTAGGCTGTACCCCTTACTACTATTCTACTAGGCTTGCTGTACAAGCTCAATGCATGTTAGCTGCAGTTGCTGTTGATGCAGAAAAGAGACAGTGACAAGTGGACACTGAGGATACAGTTGACTCGTACTCATTTGTATTTTAAAAGTAGAACAGCATCTACCTGAATGACTGGTAAATATCTGTGACTGGAATTATTTACTCAGACCACAGATAATGCTTTGTGTGCAAACTGGTTGATTTGAGCCTGTTAGGGTAAATCACTCTCTGGGGTCTTTGGACCATGGTGGCAGTACCTCTGATGCAGTAGAAGAACATGGATTTTGGAGTTTTACAGTCCTGGGTTCACATCCCAGCTTTGCCATGTCCTACATGTGTAACCTTTGATAAGTTGCTTAACTTCTCTGAGTCTCATTTTCCTCATCTCTAAAATAAAGGATAATACCTACCTCACAAGGTCGTTGGGAGGATCAAACGATACAATGTCCACAGCAACCTAAGGGACTGCTGCTGCTGCTGCTGCTAAGTCGCTTCAGTCCTAATGGACAATGGGTGTCAAATAAATGCTCATTTGTAGTCTCATAACTTGGGCAAAGCTTCATAATCCACGTGAGTTTGAAAGCCATTTTTTAAACTGCAGAGGGCTTGGACATTAAGACCTTCATACCTGGAAGGACTGGCGGCCCCTTCTCTGAAAACAGGGAGAAGAACAAACTCAGCTCCACAGTCAACAGTCCTTCCTGTGTTTTATGATTTCTTGTATTCTCTAGAGACAGCTTCCGTCTCTACCCAGTATCTCTTACCTAATTTAACTCTTCTCTACTTGTTCTTCTCCCTTCCTTGATCTTTCTGCTCACTCCTAGCTGGTAAGCCCCACAGAAGCCCTGGCACTGGGAAGGCTATGAGCTGGTGCCACGGTCTCCCGAGGGCCATCTGGGAGCAGCTGGACCCACGCCAAACCACTTTGTAAAGAGTGGCCCTGACCACGACGTTGACAGGAGTGGTGGAGCAGGGCCTGCACGAGTCATTTTCCTGATGGCTGAGGCAGGAGCACCATCAGTCAGGACAGCCCCACCCTTCTTCCCTGGAATGCAAGGCTGAAGGCCCTGTGAAGGGCAGACTATTCTACAAATCAGAGATGGATCCGGGCAGCAGCTAGTGCAGTGGGCTGAACAGTGATCAGTTTTCCCAGGAGGTGTGGTTGCTCACTGCCAGGGAGCCTGGAAGACACTAGACTCAGGGCCTCTGTCTTCCCTGTCTCCTGCCCAGTCTCCCTCACACCTCTGTTCACCTGGGGGATGAATGAAAGAATGTGTACAGTCTTAGAAACTTCTCACACTGGTGGCAAGACCCATGTCAGACTCTCCTCCCCTCTGGGAAGTACTTTGCCCAAGACTTCCCTGGTTGTCCACTGGTTAAGAATCTGCCTTCCAAGGCAAGGGATGTGAGTTCCATCCCTGGTCAGGGAACTAAGATCCCACAAACTATGGGGCGACTAAGCCCCTGTACCAAAACCAAACAGAGGCCTGAGTGCCACAACAAAGACCCAGTGCAGACAGACGCAAAAAAAGAACATCCCTTCCACTTCCTGTTTCTGGAGCTGCACAATGGGCTCCATCTTTTCCTACAAATCAGTATGAAAAGAGTCCATCCTCAAAGAAATGTTCATCCCTGGCCAAATTTTGTTTTCACATTTTTTCAGAAATTTGGGAAACCAGTACCCCTGTTTCTAGTCCCCGGCTTTTCACTGACATCTCAGGAGCAGGCAGACACTCTTAGATCTGCTTGTCAGGCAGAATCGGAGCGAAGAGCCAAAAAGACCGTGTGACCGTGGGATGGAGACCAAAGAGCAGGAGGCTTAGCATTTCAGGTAAACAATCCAAGAGTGGCAGCTGCTAGCATTTCCTATTTATTTATCTTTTTAAGGCTAAATATCTGTTTCTTGTTCTCACACTCAGAAGGTGTTTGCCTAGCACAACTTTAGAAACCCAGAAACCGTCCACCAAATATATACCTCCAGTACAACTTGGGGGTTCATTAGATTAATTGATTAATAGTGGTTAATATATACTTTTAAATCCTTTTATTAAAAGGGCCACCTAAGCCCCGAGTACCATTATAACCAGGCCTAATGAGGTCAGTGGTTTATAGAGAGGGCTTTAAAGCATATATAAAGCTCCTCCCAGATTGGAGGTACAGGATGAAGGTGAGAGAGGCAGGCAAGTATGCATGCTGGTGTTTAAAATCTTCTCCACAGCACAAGAGCTTCACTGAAGGCAGTGGATTGAAACCAGGAAGATGGAAATTTGCTAATGGATTTTCGAACTTTAACCAACCTGTTATAGGACCAAGGTCACCACTGTGTAAAGTCCTGACAAGTTGCCGCTGAGTTCAGAAGACCTTCTCAAAGAGAAACGAGAGATTTTTTTCTGCAAAGTCCCAAACCAGGTTAGTCCTAGCTTTACTGTGTTTTTTGTTTTTTAATTGGAGTATAATTGCTTTACAATCTTGTGTTAGTTTCTGCTGTACAATGAAGTATATCAGCTATAAGTATACATATATCCCCTCCCTATTAAGCCTCCCTCCCCAACTACCCCCACCCCTCTCCCACTCCTGTAGGTCACAGAGCGCCAGTGAGCTCCTTGTGCTCTATAGCAGGTTTCCACTAGCTATCTGTGTTACACATGGCAGTGTATATATGTCAGTCCTAATCTCCCAATGTAGCCAGTATGGAGAACAGTTTGGAGTCCTAGCCTTGTTATATCTTGTAAAACGCATAAGCTGCTTTTTGAATGAAGCCAAGAATAGAGCCCACGGAGGAAGAAATGGAGCACAGCAAACCTCTTCTGAGTCATGATCTCAAAGGTTCCTCTTATCAAAAGTGGTTTCTTTTGACTTTCTCAGGAGACTAGTACAAGAATAGGAACAAAATTGTGGTGTGACCTTGTTTGGAGATGGACGGGAGTGTGTGTGTAGGTAACATATGTAAGTAGTTGTTCATAGACTCCTGTGCTGATCAAGAGGGGTGGAACAGGAGGGTGGGAGGGAGGCTGAAGAGGGAAGGGAATATATGTATACCTATGCAGATGGTGACTGCAGCCTTGGAAGAAAAGTTATGACCAACCTAGACAGCATATTAAAAAGCAGAGACATTACTTTGCCAACAAAGGTCCGTCTAGTCAAGGCTGTGGTTTTTCCAATAGTCATGTACGGATGTGAGAGTTGGACTATAAAGAAAGCTGAGCACCAAAGAATTGATGCTTTTGAACTGTGGTGTTGGAGAAGACTCTTGAGAGTCCCTTGGACTGCATGGAGATCCAACCAGTCCATCCTAAAGGAATGAGTCCTGAATATTCATTGGAAGGACTGATGCTGAAGCTGAAACTCCAGTACTTTGGCCACCTGATGCAAAGAACTGACTCATTTGAAAAGACTCTGATTCTGGGAGAGATTGAAGGTGGGAGGAGAAGGGGATGACAGAGGATGAGATGGTTGGATGGCATCACTGACTCAATGGACATGAGTTTGAGTAAGCTCTGGGAGTTGTTGATGGACAGGGAGGCCTGGTGTGCTGCAGTCCACGGAGTCACAGAGTTGGACATGACTGAGCGACTGAATTGAACTGACCTGATGACTGATTTGGACTTCCTTGGTGCTCAGAGGTCAAGAACCTGCCTACCAAAGCAGGAGAAGTAGGTTAGATCCCTGAGTCAGGAAGATCCCTTGGAAGAGGAAATGCCACAGAGGAGCCTGGCGGGGCTACAATCCATAGGGCTGCAAGAGTTGGCAAATAAACAGCAACAACATGGTTGATTCAGGCCACTGTATAGAAGAAACCAAAACAACAATGTAAAGCAATTATACCCCAATTTAAAAATAAATTTTAAAAAGATGTTCATGGGCTCATGTCAGTATGAAATCTGGTTAAAATGAGTTGGGAGTTGGTGCTTAGGATAGAGAGTGATCCAATGAACTGAGTCTATGAGAATAATATCTTGGACACAAAAAAGGGCACTGAATTGAAAAGAAACTTTTTTAAGAAAATCAAAACTAGTTTCTTTGGGAAACTTTCAAGTTTTAAAATTAACCAGTTTCTCTTTTGAATCAGCACAGGTGCTGTAAGATACGCGTCACTGCCTACCATGCTATCTTTTGCCCTGTTTGGGGGCCTTTTTGTCCTCATTGGTAAGTCCTTGACTGACATTTAGCACTGTTTCCAAGGTGTCCACAAAAACATCTAGCCCCATCCAGCCCAGTCATAAATCAGAAATGGTAGTGATTATATGTCATGGGGTTGGGGGTGGGCTCTCCTGACAGGCCCAGCCATGAATCAGCTGCTTATTTCTATAATTAACAGTGTTTTCTTGCCAAGCAAGTGGAGGTGTTATCAGTGGGAAATTCCGGAACAGTGCTTTGTGAGGCAAGACATAGGAAGAGAAAACTGTCAATTCCAGACAGTAAATAAGAGTTCTATGAGCGAATAGAAAAAATTCTTTTCTGGGAGGAGTTTAGAAGAAAGAGTTCACTTTCAGTCAGTATGACGGTGCCTAAAAGGCACCCAAAAAGGCATTTGGGGAGATATATGCCAGTGGAAGTCCCCTGCTGATGCAGGGGACGAGAGATGCAGGTTCCATCCCTGGGTGGGGAAGATGCTCAGAGGAGGGCATGGCAGTCCACTCCAGTGCTCTTGCCTGGAGAATCCCATGGACAGAGGACCCTGGCGGGTGATAGTCCATAGGGTTGCAAAGAGGCGGACATAACTTAAATGACTTAGCATGCACACATAGAGTTTTTGCTTTTCATTTTTTTAGAATGTCTTTTTCTCTATTTGATGTAATTTATTTTATTATAGAAATATTCATAAGATCAAAATAGACTTCAAGAGTGGAGTGGGGAGGTCAGTTAAGAGGCTGAACATTAAACCAGACCAGCCACGATGCTGGTTTGGCTATGTGGTAGCAGATGTGATGAGAAGTGGTTAGATTCTGGATGTATGTTTTCTGTCTGCGCCCTCACTCTCAAACCCCATGCTTCAGTTTTTAAAATTAATTAATTTATTTTAATTGGAGGCCAATTACTCTACAACCCATGCTTCAATTTTACATGTGATCTGTGTCGTGGGACTCTGTCCATTCATTCACTCATATGTATTTCACACACACCCTGTAGGCACAAACACTATCAGACACCAAGGGCCAAGAGGGGAGTCAAGGCGATGCTCCTGTTCTCTGCCTCACATGGCAATCCACACAGCTTAAAGAAATGTAAGGGCTTTGCTGGTTTATGCTGCTTCTATAATCTAGATAGGCTTTCTCAGCATCCCGAGTTTACCTGATGGTTTCACTCTCTGCCCTTTTGGTTCATTTTTTAATTCCTTTTTTGCCTGTTTGTATATGGGAGAGAGAAGATTATGTCTGCATTTTTTATTGGCTTTGATGAGTTTTGCTTTTTAAAAATCACATACTTGTGAAGAGTTAATCTTTAGAGTTGCTTTGCTTTCCTTTGAAGATAAATATTACCTAACCTATCTGCCTACCGATGCAGGAGATGTGGGTTTGATCCCTGGGTTGGAAAGATCCCCTAGAAAAGGAAATGGCAGTCTGCTCCCGTATTCTTGCTGGGGAAATCCCATTGACAGAGGAGCCTGTTGGGCTACAGTCCATGGGATCACAAAAGAGCCAGGCATGATTCAGCGACTAAACATTTGCAAGGAAGAGTTCCATTGACTTTGTGCCTAATCCTAAGAAAGTCTCTAGAATTTATACTGTCTAGTTAACCAGAACTGATCTATGAGAAAAGGGTAAAATCTACCTCTCTAGTTAAAAACACCATTCACAACACTAAGTGAAACACAGGTTTTCACAGCAAATGTTTTAACAAACATAATTTGTTACAACAAAAATTTGTGGTCTTAAGGTACAATTCAGCCATCCTAGCAACTACTAGAAGAGACTTTTCAACTTATAGACAAGCTTCTTATCTCCTTCAGTAAATAGAAACTCACTTCATAATAACAAAATAAAAAATAAGAATAGATTTAACTTAAATTTCATGGTAAGTTAAATTTTATTTCCAATTTTCTTAATTAGACTTAGAAACTCAACTTCACAGAAAAATGATATCAAATTACCATTTTAAGTGAATGATAACCTTCTTTCTTTAAGCCAATGATACTCTTCTTTCTTATCTTCCTAAACAAAAGCCGTTATGAATTCAGATGTTTACATTTCCAGAAGCACTTGTGTCGGAGGTGTCTTAAAAATTTTCTCCAAGTTTTTACTTAAAACTCTACCAGTAGCTTTCATTCTGATGAAGATTGCAGCAAATGTTTTTGAGACCTATAAGAACTGATTGTCATAATACTTTGAACAAAGTTTAGAATTAAGGGTAGTATTCGATTTTTTTAAGGTTGGAGTAGAGTGGGAAGAGGGAATCTTCTGTTCTGTTCTGTCTAGTGAGCCATTCTGGGGTCTTGGAGAGGGGTTTGGGAGGATTAAGCCTATGGCTTTGCCATCGGTTTAGTAATACTCATAAGAGCAACTCGAGCAGTATTTCCTCGAAGGTTTCAGGCGAATTATCATTGTGCCCTACAGGCGCTTCCTGGGGCTCACAATCCTTCACTCACACAATGAGTCCTCGCCTGCACTTCCGCCTGTACCATGGCTGCTACGGTGACATCATGACCATGGAGACCCCTGGTGTCCCCTGTGATAACACCAGGATGATTGCCTGCGGTGAGTGTAAGGCCATGCAAGCATCTAGCTAGCCTCCTTTCATCGTTTTCAGTCTTTCTTAGGAAGTAGCTTAATTTTGAGAAGTTCATTTTTATAGCTGCATTATCAAAATTAAAAACTAGAGAAAAACAGAATCCCGACCCATCTAACAAACTTCTTCTGTTTTCCCTTCATCCTTTCCAAACCTGACCCAGATGTGTTCACTTCTACATAGTAAAACGTCCGTTTCTGGCTCTGTTTTCAATCTGTTGCTGGGTTTGCTTCACGTTACAACATGAGCATCTTGGGCAAGGCTCCCTGTATGTCCTCTCCTGGTCTTCTGTTCTGAAGACTCTTCACGTTGTCTCAGTATTAGCATGTCAGAGTTTGAAGCAACTGCAAGGTCAATCTAATCCTACCTTGCTAATTTACAGATCAGACAACTGAGGCTTAGCAAGGAGGAAGGACTTCCCAAGGTTCCAGGGCTAGGTAGCAGCAGAACCAGACTCAAACTTAGGTTGGCTGACTTCATGTCCAAGACCTCCCCTCTTGCACCAAATGTGGCTGAAAACAGAACAATAAAGAAAGTGGAAGTGGTATCCATCTGGGCTGTGGACCTTTCTGGGTTTATGCAATGAGAGATCAAAAATGTCCTAAAATGGTTGTCCCAAGCCTGAGGGGCTACAGTCAGGAGCTGTGGCTTACTTATTAAACTGAAAAAGAGTTCTCTTATGAAGTGGAGAACACCGTTTACTTTCTATTGACGCAGGCATCCGTGGTTCTGAGATGTTTGCTGAGATGGATTTGAAGGCCTTACAGTCTTACCAAATTCTGATCAAAGAAATTGGACTGCGGCACTGCGTGGACCCCGCTCTCATTGCAGCTATCATCTCTAGAGAAAGCCACGGTGGAACTATCCTGCTGGATGGCTGGGACCACACAGGACTTAAATTTGGCCTGATGCAGGTACTCAACCAGAAGCTTTTCATCAGCCCCACTCCATCCTTCCTGATAGATTATTTGCAACTATTTGCATTTATCCTAGGCTTTAAAATACTGGTATTTGCATGGCTTTTGCTGGTAATTCTGTAACACATCAAGATATACCAGTTATTTGACATCTTTTAAAAAGAGTATCTTACACGTGTTATAACTACAATTTGCAATGAATACTATGCAATATACTTAAACTGAGAAAATCTTATGTAAAAAAAAGGGCACTATTACCAGTATCCACTTGAGGTTCATGAAATAGTAAATTTCATCCATGTAGATCAAAACATTATAATAAAGTCCTACTTGAACCAAATTGTTCATTAGGCAGTTTGGAGGAAGGGGACTCAAATTTTCAGAATATTTGCTTCCAGGCTTTTATTATTTATTTATTTAAAAATTCATACTCAATTATTTTTTGGCTGTGTCACACAGCTTGTAGGATCTTTGTTCCCTGACTAGGGATTGAACCTGGGCCCCAGAAGCAAAGTCACCAAATTCCAACCACTGGACCACCAGGGAATTCCACCAGGCTTTATTTTGAATTGTCTGAGAAACCCAGACTTCCAGTCTCCCCACTTCGAAAAAAGATATTTTTGACTGCAAATATCTAGACTTTGGGTGCTCATTATTTGTTTTAAAACAACTTTTTCCTTTATTTATTTGTTAATATTTGAGTGCTTAACTAAAACTATGCCACACCCAGTTCTCCCAAATCTTACTTTGTTTTTCAGACTCTCTTTCCTATGAAAGAAAGGGCATTTAGAATTGATTCTGTGGAAACAGAGAAAAGGGGCAAGGTGGTGCCCATGACCTTGAACATAAGGAATAGAAATCAGGACAACAGAAACCTGTCTTGTTCCATTCAGATGCTGACATTCTTATCTGAATTTTCTAGCTTGATAAAAACATTCATCGTCCTGTTGGTACCTGGGATGGCAAAGAACACCTTTTGCAGGCTGTTGGGATTCTCACAGACAGAATTAAGACAATCCAGAAAAAATTCCCCAGCTGGAGTGTGGCTCAGCACCTCAAAGGTAGGCCAGATGTGTAGTGCTTTGTTTAGAAGAGCGGTGAGTGAGGGAGCCCTGAAGGCCGGGTGTGCCCTGGGTATTCCTGGGCCCATGTCCACCAGGGCAGCCCTGGACCTGGGAGGACCTGAACGCTCTCTGAAGCACTGAGCTCCCTGGAGTGGTCTTCTTTTCTGCTTCCATTCCCCTTCTGCCAGACGTTGGGGTTCCTTTTACATCTCTCCTTGGTTCTCCTTTTTTAAAACGCATTTACTTATTTATGGCTGCGCTGGGTCTTCGTCGCTGCACGCAGGGTTTTCTACAGTTGTGGCAACTGGAGGCTACTCTCGAGTTGCGGTGCAGAGGCTTCTCACTGTGGAGGCGGGGTGGCACCGGCTCCAGGCATGCGGGCGTCAGCAGCTGCGGCGCGTGGGCTCGGCAGTTGCGGCTCGGGAGCTCCAGAGCACAGGCTCGGTAGTTGTGGTTCACAGGCTTAGTTGCCCCCATGGCATGTGGGATCTTCCAGGACCAGGGATCAAACCCAAGTCCCCTGGCTTGGCAGGGGATTTCTAACCACTGAACCACCAGGGAAGACTTCTCATTGGTCCTTGAGTGATGCCCTGAGAGCTAGTGTGATCGTTTAAAAGAATATGTTTGCCTTTCTCTGATGGGTTTTTTTTTCCCCTGGTGCAAGAAACTGTTGCCCACTTTCTGAATTGTTGGAATGAATGTTCACCCCGTGAGCATCCTCAGTGACAGCAGGGCTTTAAGTACCATGATGTGTCCAGGGAAAGATGCCTTCTAAGCTGATCACAGACCACCTCAGGTTCAGCATCTCCCAGACCGAATCAACTCACTTTGCCTGCTCGCTCAGTTGTACCTGACTCTTTTCGACCTCACGGACTGTAGCCCACCAGGCTCCTCTGTCCACGCGCTTTCCCAGGCAGGAATACTGGAGAGGGTTGCCATTTCCTTCTCCAGGGAATCTTCCCAACCCAGGGATCCCACATCTCTTGCATCTCCTGCATTGGCAGGTGGGTTCTTTACCAGCTGAGCCACAGGGAAGCGAATTAACTCACTAGCCTCCCATTATACATTTGCTTTTTCTTCGTATTTTCTGTCTCTGTGGAAGGCACCATAATATGCCCAGTCATCCTGGCCTGAACAAACAATTGTTTTCTGAGGTTCCCTGGTTCCTTCTCCTTTTACATTCAACCACACCTCCTACGGACCCATCATATGCAAGTACCTCTCTCCTTTCACACTTTACAGCCTGATTTTTGAATAAACAGTTTCTAGGCACCATAATATACCCAGTCATCCCGGCCAGAACAACCAGATTGTTTTCTGAGGTTTCCTGGTTCCTTCTCCTTTTACATTCAACCACACCTCCTACGGACCCATATGCAAGTACCTCTCTCCTTCCATTACTTTACAGCCTGATTTTTGAATAAACAGTTTCTATATTCTATTTCAAGGTCCTAGGAGGCAGGGATCAGGACCAGGGGTCTTTTTCTCTAGACATCCAAGCAGAGCACGGTTATGTTAAACACATGAGGAACTACTGAAGATTAACCTTCTAGGGTGTAACACACACGTGCACACTGCGCACATACCCCTACAAAGAAATGAGTATGTCTCGGGCATCACTGTGCAGTGTGCAAGCCAGTGTGGCACCCATCCTGGTGCACAGTAGTTGCTTAAAAACATTTACTGAATGGGTGAGTGAGTGAATAAATGAGTTACTGAACGACTGAGACAATGTTACAAGTATTCTCAGAGTGAAGATTGGTAAAGAAATGAGAAGCAAATCTGACTTCTGCAGCAAGAAAACAAAAGCCTCTAGAAAAAGAGAGACAGAAGGAAAGCAATCTGGAATTTTCTCAGTGACTCTAGAGGAAGTAGATCCTCTGAGGAGGGGAGGAAGCGGGAAAGAAGATCTGGGACTGTGCTTTTGGAGATTTGCTCATAGCTTACTTCTGTTGAAAGTTAATTTTTCAACCTGAACCTCTGGTTTCATTTCAGGTGGTCTCTCAGCCTTCAAGTCAGGAACTGAAGCCATTGCCACCTCCGCAGACATACAGGCCGACTATGTCAATGATGTTTTAGCCCGAGCTAAGTTCTATAAGAAACATGGCTTCTAGACAAAGCTCCATGGGCAGGCCAGGTTGGTAGGTGCTCATATGACCCCTCTTTGAGGATTTGATAAGGTTGTGTTGTACCCAATGCTGGCAAAGAATGGTTGCACTAAGACAAAAAATTCATTTCCTACTCTTCTTCATGTAAATAAGCATAAAAAAAGGAAAATCCTTCCAGTTCACATTATGTTTTCTGTGAGATATATATAGATATATGCATAATTACTGTGCAGTAAAGTGGATATCACAGTAAATTATGTATTCTTACCATATTCTTAGGAATAAGTCTGCCTATTCCAGCAGGGCCTCATTTTAGCCCACGATTTTTCTTTTCCTGACTACACCACACGGCATGTGGGATCTTAGTTCCCTGACCAGGGATCGAACCTGTGCCCCCTGCAGTAGAAGCACAGAGTCTTAACCACTGGACCACCAGGAAGTCCTAGTTCATGATTTCAATGCCCACATACTCCCTATCTTACCAGAATTACTAAAAAGAAGAGAGCCTGACCTGAGCCTTGGACCTCCTCCCAGCATCTGCTCAAGCCCCTGGAGCTTTGCTTGTGAGGGATGCCTGACTCATAAGCCAACCTGGGAGACAGTAGAGAAACCGTCAGGTTCCCAGGGTGGGATCTGAGCTCCCTGGGCACCTGAGAGCCAACCTCGGCAAAGCTAATCCTCCTCAAGGACTGCATCCCTCAGGCCCACTCCTGCCTCCTATGTCTTCTTCCTCTTCTTTGATGAAGATCCAGGGACTGGCTTCTCTTCTTCCCTTTTTAGTCAGTAGTTGCTGCCACATGCTCTTTCAAGGGGTCCATTCTCCACAAAATGTGGCTGAAGATAAGCATATTGGGCCTGAATTTGTTGTGGTTCTTTAGGTGCAAGTAAAAGCCAATCCTCGAAATTTTAAGCAATAAAAGGAAATTACTGAAAAGCTATCAAAAGGCTCGCAGAGCCAATGAGAAGATCGAGGACAAGAAGAGAAACCAGGCAACTCTGGACTCTGGGTAGCAGGAACCAGCTGACCGTGCTTTGTAGCACCCTACTGCATGAATCAACTAGTGCGCTCACTGCATAGATGAACTCTAATGCCTTTTTCTCCCATCCTTTCACCATTCTGCTTCACTTTTATCGTCCCAGGGGAGAGAGTCTGATGGACTATCTTGGATCATACACATACCCATGGGCTGGCTGCTTTGCTTTTTGGTCTTGCCCAGACCACCTACCATGGGGAAGAGACATTCCTCCAGAAGCATCAGGTAGAGTGCAGCTTTTGCTTCCATACTTAGGAGAAAAACACCAGTAACAGGTTGGATTGTAAAGTTCTCAAAGTCCCTGCCGATGTGGTCCTTGCTGGGCCTTTAGCTTCCTTCAGAGATATTTGATGAATGTTTCTATGCATAACTTCTTTTTCTGAGGAGGAATCAAAATCATACCCACCTGACTTCCCTGGTCCAGTGGATAAGAATCTGCCTGTCAATATAGGGAACAGGGGTTCGATCCCTGGTCTGGGAAGATCCCATCTGCTCTGAGACTACTGAGTCTGTGTGCTCCAACTGCTGGGCTCTTGTGCCTTGCAGCCTGTGCTCCACAGAAAGAGAAGTCACCGTGATGAGAAGCCCTTGCATGGCAACAAAGAGTAGCCCCACTCACCGAGACTAGAGAAAGCCCTCAAGCAGCAACCAAGGCTCAGCACAGCCAAAAAAAAAAAAAAAATCATAACTGCCTACATCTGAGCCCCCCTGGAGAAAACCAGGTAAATCCTTCTCTGCTCAATGACCTCTCAACCCTGCCTGAAGATGTGACCCAGGCAGAACTGGGACCCCTGTGTTTCACTGGGGCAGAGCCATAGTGTGACAGTATACAGGCCAGCATCTTCTATGATCAGATGAGGACCATGCCGTATCAGCTGTTAAATATTTTGATTATTACCTCTGCATATAGGCAATCCAGGACATTCTTTAGACATTCACTTTGCTTAAGAATGATTTCTTCTGTGGGGGAAACCACAAACATGTTCCCCATTTAATTGCAAACTTCTTCAATGTCACCACTGAAACAATAAAGTACACCCAGGTGAGATCATTTCAAAATAATTTAAAAACAAGAAACAGTATGATGACTTATGACTGAGACACCAGATGTTGTAGGCGAGAGCCCATATTTAAGGTGTCATAGTTTGGTTACCATAGAAGTAGACCCTGACCCTCAGGTGCAGGTGGTTTATTTGAGCAGTGCAGGGAATGCTGGTATGAAGTGGCTCAGGGATACAGGGAAGGGAAGACAACTCATATCATCAAGCTGGCTACCACAGTGGGCATTGGAGTCTGGTCCTCCAAGCAAACATCAAGGAATTGTACAAAACACACACTGCAGAATTATTAATATTACACTCTAGGGACAAGAAGCTGGGGTATTTATGCATCAACTTCTAAGAGCCATTGACTGAGTATCTGCCTGTTGAGGGGAGAGCACGTTAATTCTTTGCTCTTCTGGTCTGCCGTGCAACTAGGCGGTGTACTTACCTGCACTTCCAAGGGAAGGAGGCCGTAGATGCCGACATGCAGATCCTGGCAGTTGTAAATCAACTGAGGATCCTGAAATGTCTAGGGACATAGGAAGGCCCTTGCTTGTGTATAGGGCACTCTCCAGAAAACCTCTCTTTCCTCCCTCTAGCATGTGCTGTTGCTTCAGTCGTGTTCAACTCTGTTATCCTATGCACTGTAGCCCGCCAGGCTCCTCTGTCTATGGATTCTCCAGGCAAGAATACTGGAGTGGGTTGCCATGCCCTCCTTCAGGGGATCTTCCCGACCCAGGGATCGAGCACGTGTCTCTTATTTCTCCTGTGTGTTCAGTCACTGGTCAGGGAACTAAGATCCTGCCCCAAAACAAACCTCACAAATACCTGGAACAGAGGCTGGCTTTAGTCAAAGGAACACAAAGGAAGGCCTGGCCAATGAGGGGGAGAAAACACAAAGAACAAAACACAGATTAAAGTGTGAAAGGAATTATGCCATGTGGACATTCCTATTGCTTGGGTTCACTCAATACGTTCCTCAGAAAAGCTATGCTGTTTATTTTTAAGAAGATGACAGGTTAAAACATGGCTGAAGCTTTAAAAATGTGAAGGGCAGAAAGGGATGGGGAGGCACGGTTTCTCATTGTGCCTTTTGAGGTTAAAGAGCCTGAACACTTTACAACAGGGTCCCCAACCTCCAGGATCTAATGCCTGGTGATCTGAAGTGGAGCTGATGTAATAATAGAAATAAAGTGCACAATAAATGTAATGCACTTGAATCATCCTGAAACCACATCCCCACCCCCAGTCCGTGGAAACATTTTCTTCCAGGAAACTGGTCCCCGGTGCCAAAAAGGTTAGGGACCACTGTTTTACACGAATCTGCAGGCTCTGGCATCCCGAGAAGGGCTGCACACCAGCAGCCACCGGAATCTGGGTGTGAATTGCTTCTCATTTCTGTTTCACTTGTTTATCTTTTTGGCTGGTTGCCTGGGGTTGAATTCCTATTTGATTGACAAGCTCAAATTTAACAGCAGCAAAGAGTAGCAACACCACTCCAGTGCTTGGCTTTGTCAAATCCAGTTTGAGTGTAATTATCATTGAGGAAAAACAGCTTTTCTCATTTTTTAAAGAATGAAATTAGTTGCTGGAGGCTGTTCACTGTAATTTGAAACTAGCAAAACCATATGGAGCCGTGACTGTGAGCATCCCATCTTATCTGTTTGCACATCCCAAGTCAATGTTGTGAAAATCAACAGGTTTGGCTTCCCTAATTCTCCGTGTGGCTCTGTTCCTAACCATGTCTTCTCCTAGCCTACCTAATTCTCGCTCCCACTATGTCCTTCACTCAGTCGCTCACACTCATGGTCCTCCCTCTGCAGGGTCTGTGCTCCTCCACCTGTTCCCCAGGCTGTCTGCCCCTTCGAAACTCTTAGGTCTACACAAACCTCTCCATTTCCTAAGGCTCTCCCATGGGCTTGGCGTCCCTTCCTGCTGCCTCTCTTCCCCAGCCTTCCGTCACTACTTCCTGCCTTTTTCCCATACTGAATTCTAAAATTAAGATAAAGACATGTTACAAAGTGAACTCTCGGTCAAGGTATTTCTGACTTAAGGAACTGGAGCCAGAGAATCTGGATTAGCCTTTTCACAGGTAAAGAACAAAAATTCCTTATCACTTACAGGTTTGAGGAGGTTTTTTGGAGTCCTCTCTAAAGAAAAAGAGTTCCCTGCTCAGGTATCCTTTGAGATTTGTGCCCATGGATCTAAAATAAAATGATCAGATAAAAATTTTGTTCCAATGTGTGTTCCTATCCTTTATTAAAGTTATAGAAAGCATACTAATTAGGTTAAACTGGATTATGCACACACATTTTTAGCTTCATTTTCTTGCAAAAATATAATGAACGGATCTTAGGATTGTCCTGGGTTCTGGAATGTTTTGACAAGAGTATCTTAGGGGAAAAAGATACATCTTAAGTGCAGTACAGTTTTGAAGGTATTGTTGTAGGGTTTATGAGGGCACAAAACACAGTTTTCCTCACAGTTGCTCAACACTGGTGCTTGCGAAGACTTTCCTATACGTGCAGTACATGGGTTGTTTTTGTTTCTGTTACCTATCTTTCTAGCATCTGTCTATGCTCTTGTTTACAGAGCAGTGCTAAGAGATAGGGTCTATCACCATATTGTCTCATATACTCGGCATTCTTTGAAGACAGGTGAAGAGCATGAGGCTCTATGGATGGTTCTGGGCCTTGGGGTCTTCTCAGGGGGATCTGGGGAGAGTGTCCACACTATGGAGGTCTGTGGAGGCCTTAACTATCATCACCAGGGAAGACTTCTGAAAAGTCCTGAGGTCTAGTACCCCCAGTGAGAGGAGAGTTGGAGGGGGAAGTTGTGAGAGTCATGGGTATCTTCAGAGTATGGAAGATGCAATCTGAGAGGAGAGAAGCCTGCTCAAAGAGCAAACGGGTGAATGTCCACCTGACAGTGTGTTTCAATAGCAGCTTTGTATGCAAAGCGTACATTAGTACCCCTATTAGTAAAGGTATTACTCATTGAATACTGATCAGTGATGGCAAATTAATCTTATTCTCTAATGAATGTACTGTGTATGTGAAAGTCGCTCAGTGGTGTTTGACTCTTTTTGACCGCAAACTGCAGCCTGCCAGACTCCCCTGTCCATGGGATTCTCCGGGCAAGAATACTGGAGTGGGTTGCCATTTCCTCCTCCAGGGAATCTTCCTGACTCAGGGAATCTTCCTTGAATCCATGTCTCCTGCATTAGCAGGCATATTCTTTATCACTGAGCCACCAGGGAAGCCCCCATAATTGACACATAATACTGTGTAAGTTTAAGGTATACAGCACAATGACGTGATTTACACATTTTATGAAATGATGATCACAATGAATTTAGTTCATGTCCATCATCTCATGATGACACATTAAAAAGAAAAAAAACCTTAACTTGTGAAGAGAACTCTTAGGATCTACTCTCTTACAAACTTTCAAATACAACATACAGCAGTGTTAACAAGTTATCACAAGGTACATTACCTCCCAGGATTTCTTTGCTTATAACTGGAAGTTTGGACCTTTGCCTATGGTAACCACAAACCTGATCTCTCTTCCTATGAGTTGTTTCTTTCTTTTTTTTTAAGAGTCCCCATATTAGTGATATCATACACCATTAAGTCTTTCTCTGTCTGACTTATTTCATTTAGCATAATGCTGTCAAGGTCCATTCCTGTTGTTGCAAACGATAGGATTTCCTTCTTTCTATGGCTGAATAATATGGGGCTTCCCAGGTGGTGCAGTGGTAAAGAAGTGGCCTGCCAATTGGAGACTTAAGAGACAATGGTTCAGTCCCAGAGTCAAGATCTCCTGGAGGAGGGCATGGCAACCCACTCCAGCATTCTTGCCTGGAGAATCCCATGGACAGAGGAACCTGGAGGGCTACAGTCCAAAGGATCACAAAAAGTCAGACACAACTGCAGTAATTTAGCATGCAGTGCTCATTATACAACCACATTGTTTATCCATTCAGCCATTGATGGACACTTGGGTTATTTCCATGTCTTGGCTATTGTAAATAATGCTGCTATGAACATGGGGGTACAGAAGAGACCCCCAGAGACAAAGAGGGAGTCTAGTTGGGGAACAAGAGTGTATATCTGAGTGTGCTCTGGTGGGGGCTGGAGGATGGTCCAAAAAGACTGTAGTTCAGGGGCACAAAGGGCTCGAGTGGGAAAGAGGTGGGACTAATGGCAGAGAAGACCTTGGTGGCCAAGATAAGAAAGCCAGAGGGGATGAGGTGGAGTGAAGAGGATGAGTGATGATTAGGAGGACACAGTGGCTAGGGCATTCTGGAGCAAAGTGGTGAGGCCAGCCGTGGGAACAGGAAATGCCAGTGAGAAGGGAGGGGCAAAACAAAAGCCAGTGATGAGGTGGGAAAGTGTGGTGGGGCAGGACCCATCAGTGAGAAGAGAGACAATGAGGGGAGCCTGGACAGGTGCAGTGAGGGAAAATGGGCCTGTGGAAGGCACTCCAGCAGAGGCTGGGAGACCTTGTAGGGCCCACTGAGAAGGTGGAGGCTGGTGTCAGGGAGGCTCTGCAAGAGGGCTGTGGACACTGAAGTGGGGACAGTGGAAGCAGCATCTTCTCCAGGCTCCTCAAACAGCAGAATGCCAGCTCTGGGAGGTTCCATATATGTACATGTATGAAGACACCTCACAGCCAGTTAATGACATGCAGTTGTTGACAGTGGCCCTTATCAGGGATGTCCTTGGGAATGTGGAGGGCAGGGCACAAGCCTTAGACAGGGAGGAACAGGGGCAGGGTGTCCTGGTGGGGGCAGCGGCACCTGATGGCTACTCCCACCCTGTTCCCTGCACCCTGTTCCTCACCCCCATGGCTTGACCTCATATTCTCTTCCCTGGAGATTCCCCTCACATGTCATGCCAAGCCATCCTGAGGGCCTGGAACTGCACCAGCCGTGCTGGGAAATGGAACACAGAAAGCAGGGAAGTGATGGATCCCCCTGCACAGAAGAAAAAGGAAGACTTTGGACCACTTGAGTTTCTTTCTGGCGAGTTCTCCAAGCAGGGGAACCAGCAGACTAGGTTACCTGTGGTGAAGCTAGGAGCACAGAGATACTCTAAAGAGGTGGAGGCTGAGTGGAATGATCTTAAGGAGAGATCCTAGCAGCTTAGACCATGAGAGCAACAAGAATTAGCATCAGGGGACTTCCCTGGTGGTCCAGTGGAATCCACCTTGCAATGCAGGTGACTTGGGTTCAACCACTGGTCAGGGAACTAAGATCCCACATGCCATGGGGCAACTAAGCCCATGCTGCAACTCTTGAGCCTGTGCAATGCAATGAAAGAACCTTCATGACACAACAAATTGCCCCAACTAAGACCTGACGCAGCAAAAAAAAAAAAAAAAATTAGCATTGAGAGTGCTGGCTCGCCGCAGACCAAAAGACACATCTGGAGCTTGGTAAGTTCCCTTTATTGCATCTCAGAAACAGTTCTTTGGGAAGGACTTTACAGGATTTGGGCTTTTATTAGATGATTTTGATGAGTGTTCACAGAAGCAGGGGTTGCTCAGGATTGGACGCTGTCAGGAAAAAGAGATGGCTCTATGACTGGTGTCTTCATTAATCTCATCTAGAAGGTGAGAGGGAAGAATTGAGGCTGAAGCTTGTGTCAAGGAGCAGCAGCCCCCACGTTACCCAGAAGAGGGGAATGTTCAGTCATTTTTCTGGCTTGAACAATATTGGTGTTTTCAACTATTCTCAGACATGATTACATAATGAGCGTGTTTTTGTCTTGATCCGTCAGTCACAGATGGAGAAGGAAATGTCAACCTACTCCAGTATCCTTGCCTGGAGAAGCCCATGGACAGAGGAGCCTGGTGGGCTACAGTCCATGGGTTGCAAGAGTCGAACACAACTTAGCAACTAAACCACCATCAGTCACACAGAGGCTTTATCTGATGTTGGTGATCTGTGAAATCGCTCCAGCTCCTAGACACACCAAGGTGTGATGGTTCCAAGCCAGCTCCTGACTGTCAGAGTTGTTTTTCTCTAATGATCCTCCTTGGCCAAAGACAAAATCAGACCACAGGTATGAATCCAAGACAGCCAGATTTTTCACTTGTTAAGAGTTTGCTGATTCAGGGAATTCCCTGGGGGTCCAGTGGTTAGGACCACTGGAGGGGGCATGGGTTCCATCCCTGGTTGGGGAACTAAGATCCCGAGTGCCGTGGGGTGTGGAAAAAAAGAAAAACAAAACAGGAAAGTTTGCCAGGTGAGACCAGGAAGATGTCCAGAGGGCATAGTCTTTATTGGACCAGAGCTAATGCCCCCTCTTCTGTCATAGGATGAGTTGCTGAGTCATCTGATGTGACAATGACTGCACAGCAGCATTTAAGATTTTGGACAGGATACAATGAGAAAAGATAGAAGGCAGGAGAAGGGGATGACAGAGGATGAGATGGTTAGATGGCATCACCAACTCAACGGGCATGAGTTTGGACAAACTCCAGGAGATAGTCAAGGACAGGGAAGCCTGGTGTGTTGCAGTTCACGGGGTTGCAAAAAGTTGGACATGACTTAGCAGCTGAACAATAACAACAATGACCAACCATAACACAGGCAAGTACCAGAAACCAAAGGATCGTGAGTCTCGTGACAAGTCTTACAAAGCCAGAGTCCCAGATTATAAAACTCAAGCAATGAACACACTGAAAACATCCCAGAATCCAGCAGGGTCCTTTAGAGAATCAGGTGTTTTATTTATCCTTATATCCACAGTTGTGCTTGCCCTGTAGTATGTAAATACAATCAGAAATACACCGCCTCACCCCCAACCACCACCAGTTGAGAGGAAATCAAGGTGTTCAAAGGGGCTTTGAACATCCTGTCTAGTCTTGTCAGAATTGCATTGCTGGCAGGTAGGACGTGCAGTGGAAAAACTCTCAGTGGTATCTTTAAAATTACCCTACCAATGCTGGCCCAATGTTGCTGCTGATTTTCCTCTGCTTTGTGGGTAATGGGCTTCCCTGGTGGCTCAGAGGTTAAAGCGTCTGCCTGCAATGTGGAAGACCTGGGTTCAATCCCTGGGTCGGGAAGATCCCCTGGAGAAGGAAATGGCAACCCACTCCAGTATTCTTGCCTGGAGAATCCCATGGACAGAGGAGCTTGGTGGGCTACAGTCCACGGGGTTGCAAAGAGTCGAACACGACTGAGCGACTTCACTTTCACTTTTACTTTGTAGGTAATATCACAAAACATACTTGCCAAGTTTCACTTTTTATTATGTCCACCTCCTTACATATAGAAAATCACTTCAAGGCTCTTTAATTCTTTCTCAGTTTTGTAGGGCTCCTGTGATGATCAGCACATTTGTTTCTAAAGCATTTCAATGTCACGGAATAACTCCAAATCAGCTACCTAGCCCATCAGTATAAATATTTAGTTTTGTTACTGGGCAGATCTGGGAGAGGGCATTGAATGGATCTAATTTTTTAAATATTAAAAAAATATTTATTTATGGATGCACTGGGTCTCTGTTGCTGCACTTGGGCGTTCTCTAGTTGTGGTGAGTGGCAGACTGCTCTTCATTGTGGTGCTCAGGTTTTTCACTGTGGTGGCTTCTCTTGTGGAGCTTGGGCTCTAGCGTGCTCAGGCTTACTTGCTCCGTGGCATGTGGGATGTTCTTGGGCCAGGGATCCAATCCATATCCCTTGCATTGTCTGGCAGAGTCTTAATCTCTGGACCAAGGAAATCCAAATGGATAAAACTTTTGAGGAAAGCTTATATTTCAAGGGCAAATTTGAGTCTGATGACCCAGCCTTCTTAGTAATTTTTAATTTTACTAAGTATGTATAATCTACACACACAATTAAATCAGTATTCCAGGGAGTCTTTAAAAGGTCAGTTTAGGGTATGGCTAGTTCCCTGAGGCAAGCAACTGTGGGCTGTCCCTTTGTGGGAGAGGGAAGGAGGTGGCTGGGTTTAGAGTGACAATATTGGACAGCGATGTGTGAAGGAACAGCACCAGTTTACCACAGGTTAGGTGATTACCTGAAATATGCTAAGGGTTTACCGTCAGTGGAAGTCTATATAGCACAGCATGGGGAGCCATTAAGATTAATGGAGACCCAGGAACTAAATCAACTGAAGTTTTCATACTTTTATTATTGCTGCTGTGGTTCTTACTCAAGGCGGATACACATCTTGGCTACTGGAGGTAAAGAAAGACTGAAATAAGCCAAGAGCCTCTGGTGATTTCCATTTAACTGAAGCTGTTCCCTAGTGCCTGTTCAGATTCATAATGAAAAGAAAGGGAGTGGGGGCAAGGAGAGAATGTTTAATTTCATAACAATGGAGAAAACTTCTAGAAGATAGTTTTATGGTACCAGTCTTTGTGTCCAAGGACTATGTTTCTTTTAACATTAAAAATATATTCACTGAAATATATTTAATAGACATATAACTAACCTAGGAAGATCAATTCCCTTCATTTTTTATTTTTTGCTGATACAAATTTATTACTTTTTATAAGTAATTTTGTCCTCATAGGTAGATTTATTATACAGGAGACAGGGATCAAGACCATCCCCAAGAAAAAGAAATGCAAAAAAGCAAAATGGCTGTCTGAGGAGGCCTTACAAATAGCTGTGAAAAAGAGAAGAGAAAAACAAAGGAGAAAAGGAAAGATATACCCATTTGAATGCAGAGTTCCAAAGAATGGCAAGGAGAGATAAGAAAGCCTTCCTCAGTGATCAGTGAAAAGAAATCGAGGAAAACAATAGAATGGGAAACACTAGAGATCTCTTCAAGAAAACTAGAGATACCAAGGGAACATTTCATGCAAAGATGGGCTCAATAAAGGACAGAAATCGTATGGACCTAACAGAAGCAGAAGATATTAAGAAGAGGTGGCAAGAATACACAAAAGAACAGTACAAAAAAGATCTTCACTACCCAGATAATCACGATGGTGTGATCACTCATCTAGAGCCAGACATCCTGGAATGTGAAGTCAAGTGGGCCTTAGGAAGCATGACTATGAACAAAGCTAGTGGAGGTGATGGAATTCCAGTGGAGCTATTTCAAATCCTGAAAGATGATGCTGTGAAAGTGCTGTACTCAATATGCCAGCAAATTGGGAAAACTCAGCAGTGACCACAGGACTGGAAAAGATCAGTTTTCATTCCAATCCCAAAGAAAGGCAATGCCAAAGAATGCATAAGCTACCGCACAATTGCACTCATCTCACACACTAGTAAAGTAATGCTCAAAATTCTCCAAGACAGGCTTCAGTAATACGTGAACCGTCAACTTCCAGATGTTCAAGCTGGATTTAGAAAAGGCAGAGGATCAAATTGCCAACATTCACTGGATCATGGAAAAAGCAAGAGAGTTCCAGAAAAACATCTATTTCTGTTTTATTGACTATGCCAAAGTCTTTGACTGTGTGGATCACAATAAACTGGAAAATTCTGAAAGAGATGGGAATACCAGACCACCTGACCTGCCTCTTGAGAAATCTGTATGCAGGTCAGGAAGCAACAGTTAGAACTGGACATGGAACAACAGACTGGTTCCAAATAGGAAAAGGAGTACGTCAAGACTATATATTGTCACCCTGCTTATTTAACGTCTATGCAGAGTACATCATGAGAAATGCTGGGCTGGATGAAGCATAAGCTGGAATCAAGATTGCCAGGAGAAATATCAATAACCTCAGATATGCAGATGACACCACCCTCATGGCAGAAAGTAAAGAGGAACTAAAGAGCCTCTTGATGAAAGTGAAAGAGGAGAGTGAAAAAGTTGGCTTAAAGCTCAACACTCACAAAACTAAAATCATGGCATCCGGTCCCATCACTTCATGGGAAACAGTTGGAGAAACAGTGGACACAGAGGCAGACTTTTTTTTTTGGGCTCCAAAATCGGCAGATGGTGATTGCAGCCATGAAGTTAAAAGACACTTACTCCTTGGAAGGAAAGTTATGACCAACCTAGACAGCATATTAAAAAGCAGAGACATTACTTTGCCAACAAAGGTCCGTCTAGGCAAGGCTATGGTTTTTTCCAGTAGTCACGTATGGATGGGAGAGTTGGACTATAAAGAAAACTGAGTGCCGAAGAATTGATGTTTTTGAACTGTGGTGTTGGAGAAGACTCTTGAGAATCCCTTGGACTGCAAGGAGATCCAACCAGTCCATCCTAAAGGAGATAAGTCCTGAGTGTTCACTGGAAGGACTGATGCTGAAGCTGAAACTCCAATACTTTTGCCACTTTGATGTGAAGAACTGACTCATTTGAAAAGATCCTGATGCTGGGAAAGATTGAAGGTGGGAGGAGAAGGGGACAACAGAGGATGAGATGGTTGGATGACATCACCGACTCGATGGACATGGGTTTGGGTGGGCTCCAGGAGTTGGTGATGGACAGGGAGGCCTGGCATGCTGCAATTCATGGGGTTACAAAGAGTTGGACGTGACTGAGCGACTGAACTGAACTGAAGGTACATTTAATCCTCGGAATTTTTTTCTTTTTGATCTGATGGTGAATGGGATTGTTTCCTTAATTTCTCTTTCTGATCTTTCGTCTTTAGTGTATAGGATTGCAAGAGATTTCTGTGTAGTAATTCTGTATCCTGCAACTTTACGAAATTTATTGATGAGCTCTAGTAGTTTTCTGCTGGAATCTTTAGCATTTTCTATGCATACTTCTTTTCCAATTTGGATTTCTTTTATTCCTTTTTCTTCTTTGATTATCATGGCTAGGACTTCTAAAACTATGTCGAATAATAGTGGAGAGAGTGGACATCCTTGTCTTGTTCCTGATCTTAAGAGGAAATGCTTCCAGGCTTTCCACCATTGAGAATGATGTTTGCTGTGAGTTTGTCATATATGGCCCTTATTATGTTGAGATATGTTCCCTCTGGGTTTCCCAGGTAGCTCAGTGGTAAAGAACACGCCTGCCAATGCAGGAGACTTGGGTTCCATCCCTAGTTTGGGAAAATCCCCTGGAGGAGGAAATGGCAATCCACTCCAGTATTCTTGCCTGGGAAATCTCATGGACAGAGGAGCCTGGCGGGCTACAGTTCACTGGGTCAAAAGAGTCAGACACGACTGACTGACTAAGCAGGCACACACACATAATTAACCACATTATCATTCACTAAAGTGATCAATAATTTTTTCTCCAGACAATGAAGAAAATTAGAGGACAGAAAATGAAATATTGTTTAGCTATTTTTTTCTCTAATCATTTCCTATCATCTTACTACTTCTGAGGGAAAAAGAAATATAAGTAATCTTATCCAAAGGCATTTCATCATTTGTCACTAGATTGTCATTCTAAGAAATAAGGGTAAAATTTTTATTTAGTGATTAACATTTTATGTCTGTTTCTTATTTGGAAACTGTACAGACTTCCAGTCTTTTTTTTTTTTTTGGCTGGGCTTCATGGCATGTGGGAGCTTACCTCCCTGCGCCCCATGAAGTGGAAGTGTGGAATCTTAACCACTGAACTGCCAGGGAAGTCCCCCAGTCTTAATTAATTATTTACCTAAGATATTAAAGTTGAGAAAAGTTTAAGTGTATAAAACAGATTGTGACATGTATACTTTAAAAAAGGTGACAGATGGTTTAGACAGTAATTTAGACCCTTGATATTTTTATCAAGCTGTGTGCTCGAAAGTCAACTTAATACTCCTCAAAATATAAGAAGGGAAAAATACCACCTACAGTTTAAAGTCTTTTAAAAAATTTTTTAAAGAAAAACAAGACAAATAATGTCTTTTTTCTTTATTATTATTATTATTTTTTACTTTACAATATTGTATTGGTTTTGCCACACATCAACATGAATCTGCCACGGGTGTACACGTGTTCCCAATCCCGAACCCCCTTCCTCCTCCCCACCAACACCATCCCTCCGGGTCATCCCAGTGCACCAGCCCCAAGCATCCTGCACCCTGCATTGAACCTAGACTGGTAATTCGTTTCTTATATGATATTATACATGTTCCAATGCCAGACAAATAATGTCTTCATTGAGATTTCCTTACTTTTTGTTCTAAAGTACCTCCCAAACAATCTTGCTCATGCCAAAAGCTTCCTAAAATGGCCTGTGCGATTCCAAACTTTGGTGAACTTGTGATAGAATGATAAGCATACTATTAACAGTTAGTACTGTTAACAAGAAAAGATGAAGAAAACAGGTGTTTGGACTGAAAGAGGCACCATTTAGATTGAGAAGACCCTGGGAACTGGAGAGGCTCTTAAAAAGATAGTACTTAGGTAACTTTATCTCCCCTGAGCCTGACCAAAGGGCCTATGGTTTCACCAAGGAGTGGCCAGACAAACCTTCTGAAATAAAGCAATTCTCAGAGACACAAAGACAGGAGAGAAGAAGTCCCTAAAAGGTTTGAAATGATGGGAGGCAAAGGAGTATGAATCTCGGGATTCCCCTTGTCCAGCTTGAGGATGGACTTGACCAGGCTTGGCATATCAACTTAATGGAAGCCCCCTGGATCCCGGCCCCTGGCAGTCATGCCTTTGTGGAACTTCCGTCCTCCTTGAATGTGGGCTGGACCCGTGACTTGCTTCTAACCAGTGGAATGCAACAAAGGAGATGGAATCCAGATGACTGCATTTACATGGCTACCTAAGAGGTAGCACCCATCTTGCTGGAGTCTCTCATTCTGATGCTGCTTTTAAAGAAGCAACTTGCCTTCAATTTTATAGCCACAAGGAAATGAATTCTGCCAACAACCTGGGAGAGCTTAGAAGCAGATACCCGTTCTGTCAAGGTTCTGAAAAGAGGCCAGTTTTGGCTGATACCTTTTTTGTAACCTTGTCAGACCCTAGGTGGACTAGCAAGTTAAGCCATGCCCAGATGCCTGACCCAGACAAACAGTGGGATAATGAGCACATGTGGTTTTAAGCGGCTGAGACTGTGGTACTATGAAAACAGAAAACAAACGCTCTAGCCTGTGCTCATCTCCCGACAGGCTTTTACTCTTCTGGACAATTTCATTTCTAAACATCCAAATGAAGATTTAGATATTTTCCTTTAGTCAGGCACAGCTAAGGTTAAAATAACTTATCCAAACTTTGTTAGACTCTTTGGGTAAAAATTAACCAATGGTCCTCTCCCCATGTTAAACAATATTAGCCCAGTAAAAGATGGGAAAACATCAGCAGGGGCAACTTTCATATCCACAACTGGCCTCAAGCTAACTAAAGCATGGACAGCTTCTGTTGTGGCAAATAGGCATCTCTCCAGTTAGAACCAGCCCTGTGAAGTTAGTATCCTTCCGCTTTATATCCTCTCCAGGCTATATACATACCGGATGTTCAGTAATTGTAGAACTGAAACTGTGACTGCCTTGAAGCTTATTAATTCATGGATCTGGCTTCACTTCAGGCAGCACTTCTGCTTGATGCCCAGATTTTGACAGGACAGACACGGGACCACAGGCAGCAAGTATGCCAATGTTACTGCTGCCTGAGCCAGGTTTTAGGAGAATAAAGGGCAAATAAACGACAATAAAGCGCAACTAGAATTCCGAGTCTTCAGTATCATCTTTAGTTATAAGCTGCCAAGGGATCTCCCAGTACTGAACCTCTGCTGAAATTCTTACTTCTCCCCACCCCTACAAGTATCTGAAAAGGAAACAAAAGGAAATAATTTTCCCTAAAGAATTTTTCCCTTCTCATTTACTTCTTTTAAATAATAAACCTCAATTGTTGGCAGAGGTTTCTAGGAATTCAAGGAATATCAATAAAGTTTAGGCCAAATGAGATTTATAACTAGAAAATAGATACTGCTGCTGCTGCTAAGTCACTTCAGTCATGTCCGACTCTGCGACCCCATAGACGGCAGCCCACCAGGCTCCCCCGTCCCTGGGATTCTCCAGGCAAGAATACTGGAGTGGGTTGCCATTTCCTTCTCCAATGCATGAAAGCGAAGAGTGAAGGTGAAGATGCTCAGTCGTGTCCGACTCTTAGCTACCCCAACGACTGCAGCCTACCAGGCTTCTCCATCCATGGGATTTTCCAGGCAAGAGTACTGGAGTGGGGTGCCATTGCCTTCTCCCAGAAAATAGATACTACTGGGTGTTAAAGAACAGAATGAAGCCAAGTCCACACATGTACGTATAGACACGACAGCACACAGCCATCTGCCGAGCTATACCTGGTGTCTAAAGCCTCTGGCTGAATCTCTGTTCCCCAGCAGAGCAGACTAAGCTCCTTTAGGGCAGGAACCACATCTGGTCAGCCCTGGATTTCCCCAACACATAACACACTCTTCACTCAAAGGGCCACTTATAGACTCTGTAACAACCTAGAGGGATGGGATGGGGAGGGAGGTTCAAGAGGGAGGGGACATATATATACCTATGGTTGATTCATGTTGATGTTTGGCAGAAACCAACACAATACTGTAAAGCAACTATCCTTCAATTAAAAATTAAAAAAAAATTTTAAAGGACCACTCATAGAGTGTGCTGAATCCAAATGAGAAAACCAGTTTTTAAAAAAGTTAATGATTGCTAATGTGTCACCTGAACCCACGTGTTTAACCATTGCTATTCTTACCCATTTTCCAGTTACACTACTGGGGGGTGGGGGGGGGAGGGGAGATAAACTACTGAGGGTGGGGTGGGGAGTGAATTAAAGCAATTAATTGCACTAAAACCTCCAAGTCTACACCAAGGAAGAATCACACCATGTTTAGCCAGTGAAAAGGATTAGAATTTTTTCAATATTTTAATGAGAACACTTTCTCACCATCTTTAAATAGAAATGACTTCCACTTTTTACTCTGAAGCTGCTGGGCTGTCGCTGTCAGCACTTCTTCGCTTCCTGGTCCGTGGGGTTCAGAAGCCACCTCACAACCAGCTCACCAGTGCTTTTCAGGCACGTGTTGGACATGTCCTCCTCTGTTGGGAGACCCTGGGGCAGCTTCAGGGGCTTGATTCTGTGACATGAGAGGATGCTGTTAGTGTCATACCAGGTAACACATTTTAAGAAACTGCTAGAATACCAAATGACAAACCTTATCAAATGTTTAACCACTTTCAGCTTTGCATTCACTGAAGGGATATTCTTGTGAACTTGAGGAGTGTGTGCCTACAAAGGAAACAACATTAGGGATCAGTTTCAACAGTGCAGATGGTCCCACGCGCCAGGAAGAGGGCAAGGTGAAGTCTCCTTCTATCTAAATCAAACTTTCTAATATATTACATGAACTAATACGTTTAAACAAAAGAAATATTAAATAAGCAGGTTAAAAGTTTTAAAGGTGGAAAATTTACAGCAAATTTAAACAACACTAAAGATGACTACATACTTTTTGTAACCCAAGCATCTTTATTATATCTTTCTCCCAATATGGACGTCTTTTTGTACTTTTTATTCTGGTAACAATATGCAGTTTATGAGGTTGCTGCGGATCCCCACCGTATTTTTCATGATCTTCAGGTGAAGGCCGAAAAACCTAGAAAGAAGAACTACAAATGATAAATTTTCAACATAGCTTCAATGTATTCCCCTCCTTTTTTTCTCTTAAAAAAAAAACTTCAAACAACTACATAATGATTTCATATCTAATCATTCTACAATCCTTATCCTCAAATTGAACATTTCTACCAGTCCAACTACTCAGATAGAAGAAGTCAAAGGAGTTCCTGCACTAAGAAAAACATCACACAGCCGGGGATTTCGTTTTGTTTTGATAAAAAACAAAGCAGGAGGAACCGGATGACAAATGCCAGGAGAAGGCACTGCACTATAGTGGATTGGCCTTGAACTGCATCCCCTACCCCATTCAAGGACGGGATAAATGTAAACTTATAGTAACACGTGAGTATTATTAAACAGAAGTATGTACTGAGCTACATTCCCAAATAAGGATATACGTATAACACTATTTATAATACTGGAACATTTAAAGGTCATATCCATATTCCTCAAGAGAATAGCTATAAAAAATTATGATTATTGTGTAGTCATAATTATTACATTCTAAATAAAACTAGTAATAATATAACTAAATCAGATGTGATGCAAATAAATTCCACTGTATTCTACTGGATTTAATGCTGCTATTAAAATGAATAAGGCTTATCATTTACCATTTTTGTAGGTACTAACTTTGAAGGATGGTCACAATATACTCTTGAGCAAAGACAACCAAATTTCCACACCACAAAAAAACAAATTTCCACACCACTATGTGTAGTAGGATTCTGTATTTGCTTCACCTATACCATGATGGAGGTTCATGACATTGTACAGGAGACAGGGATCAAGACCATCCCCATGGAAAAGAAATGCAAAAAAGCAAAATGGCTGTCTGGGGAGGCCTTACAAATAGCTGTGAAAAGAAGAGAAGCCAAAAGCAAAGGAGAAAAGGAAAGATATAAGTATCTGAATGCAGAGTTCCAAAGAATAGCAAGGAGAGATAAGAAAGCCTTCCTCAGCAATCAATGCAAAGAAATAGAGGAAAACAATAGAATGGGAAAGACTAGAGATCTCTTCAAGAAAATCAGAAATACCAAGGGAACATCTCATGCAAAGATGGGCTCGATAAAGGACAGAAATGGTATGGAACTAACAGAAGCAGAAGATATTAAGAAGAGGTGGCAAGAATATACAGAAGAACAGTACAAAAAAGATCTTCACGACCAAGATAATCACGATGGTGTGATCACTCACCTAGAGCCAGACATCCTGGAATGTGAAGTCAAGTGGGCCTTAGGAAGCATGATTACGAACAAAGCTAGTGGAGGTGATGGAATTCCAGTGGAGCTATTTCAAATCCTGAAAGATGATGCTGTGAAAGTGCTGCATTCAATATGCCAGCAAATTGGGAAAACTCAACAGTGGCCACAGGACTGGAAAAGGTCAGTTTTCATTCCAATCCCAAAGAAAGGCAATGCCAAAGAATGCTCAAACTACTGCACAATTGCACTCATCTCACATGCTAGTAAAGCAATGCTCAAAATTCTCCAAGCCAGGCTTCAGCAATACGTGAACCGTGAACTTCCAGATGTTCAAGCTGGTTTTAGAAAAGGCAGAGGAACTAGAGATCAAATTGCCAACATCCGCTGGATCATCGAAAAAGCAAGACAGTTCCAGAAAAACATCTACTTCTGCTTTATTGACTATGCCAAAGCCTTTGACTGTGTGGATCACAATAAACTGTGGAAAATTCTGAAAGAGATGGGAATACCAGACCACCTGACCTGCCTCTTGAGAAACCTGTATGCAGGTCAGGAAGCAACAGTTAGAACTGGACATGGAACAACAGACTGGTTCCAAATAGGAAAAGGAGTATGTCAAGGCTGTATATTGTCACCCTGCTTATTTAACTTCTATGCAGAGGACATCATGAGAAACGCTGGGCTGGAGGAAGCACAAGCTGGAGTCAAGATTGCCAGGAGAAATATCAATAACCTCAGATATGCAGATGACACCACCCTTATGGCAGAAAGTGAAGAGGAACTCAAAAGCCTCTTGATGAAAGTGAAAGAGGAGAGTGAAAAAGTTGGCTTAAAGCTCAACACTCAGAAAACTAAGATCATGGCATCCGGTCCCATCACTTCATGGGAAATAGATGGGAAAACAGTGGAAACAGTGTCAGACTTTTATTTTGGGGGGCTCCAAAATCACTGCAGATGGTGACTGCAGCCATGAAATTAAAAGACACTTATTCCTTGGAAGGAAAGTTATAACCAACCTAGATAGCATATTGAAAAGCAGAGACATTATTTTGCCAACAAAGGTCCGTCTAGTCAAGGCTATGGTTTTTCCAGTGGTCATGTATGGATGTGAGAGTTGGACTGTGAAGAAAGCTGAGTGCCGAAGAATTGATGCTTTTGAACTGTGCTGTTGGAGAAGACTCTTGAGAATCCCTTGGACTGCAAGGAGATCCAATAAGTCCATTCTGAAGGAGATCAGCCCTGGGATTTCTTTGGAAGGACTGAGGCTAAAACTGAAACTCCAATACTTTGGCCACCTCATGTGAAGAGTTGACTCATTGGAAAAGACCCTGATGCTGGGAGGGATTGGGGGCAGGAGGAGAAGGGGACGACAGAGGATGAGATGGCTGGATGGCATCACCGACTGGAGGGACGTGAGTTTGCATGAACTCCAGGAGTTGGTGATGGACAGGGAGATCTGGCGTGCTGCAGTTCATGGGTCGCAGAGTCGGACATGGCTGAGCGAGTGAACTGAACTGATACCATGATGAATGTGTACATATGATGTATTCTATAAATACTGATTCTAAGAATATGACTTTAAATTCTAAACATAAGTCTAACAATTCTATACATATGTGTGTGTGTTGGCCGTTCAGTCGTGTCTAACTCTCTGCTACCTCATGGACTATAGCCTATCAGGCTCCTCTGTCCATGGAATTCTTCAGGCAAGAATACTGGAGTGGGCAGGGGTTCTTCCCAACCCAGAGATCAAACCCAGCTCTCTGAATTGCAGGCAGATTCTTTACCACTGAGCCACCAGGGAACCCATATAGGTGTGTGTATACATGTATACACACACACACCCTTAAATGTAGAAAGGTCTCAAAAACATTAGGTCGAGAGTCATACCTCTGGGGACAGACTGAGGAAGGACAAAAAAAATTTTACTTTAATCACCAAGAATATTATTCAATCATTAACTTCTCCACGGAGGGATCAGGTTACACTGCTAAATGATGAAAGCCGCCGGAGAAGCATTATAGCCAAGATGATGCACATCTTTAAAAATACATAAAAAAGAAGTACATGGAGGGTATGCGCAGTGGCTGTCTCCAAACAGGTGAGATGAAGGGTATTTTTCTAGAACTTTTGATGAAATGTTGGTGAGAAGAATGGTGGCAAACAGAGGATGGGGTAGGCGCACCAAAGAAAAGGAGAGACGACATGAAGAAACGGTGTGAGGAGCATGAAATATTCAGGAAAAATCAGTGGTTCCATGAGAATAGGCAGGAAAAAAAACATGAAAAGCAATGCAAGGGGAGTTAAACCAAGCTCAACTATGCTGAGTCTTTAGAAATTTCCAGAAGGCATATAAAGCTATTGGAGGTTTGAAACAATATGACATTTCAAAGACAGGTTCGGAAAGAAAACTCTTTCAAAAGAACTGGAGGTGGAGATTGATACAAAAAAACTCAGGAAGGACTTAAGGACATGGTTTAAGGGTCTGAATTACAGCAGCTGTAACAGAAAAGGACTGATCTGGGGACTTTGGCCAGTAAAATAGATGGATTTATGGTAGGTGAGGGAGCAGATGGGGTTGAGATTGACTCAAAGGTTTTCAGTCTGTGAAATCAGACAGAGGATCAACTGACATCACTAATACAAGTGATGTATTAGTAATACAACTAATACAAGCACGTTCTTTTAGTTTGGTTATTTGGAGGGAAAGTAAGACAATGAGTTCAATTTTGGATAACTTGAAATACCTATGGGTTATCCAAGCAGCAAGGTTTAGAAATTATTTGAGAAAACAGGAGTAAGTCTGGAAGATGGGCAACGGGCTACAGATGTACACTTCAGAGTCATTTCTATGAGGCTGGAAAGTTTTCACACTCACTACAGCTGGCGATCAAAATCACTGCTTTCCACATTTTAAACAAATGTCAACATCTGTATCTATCCTTTTCTTCCAGAAGTTTACAGTCTAAGAAACATGGAAAGATATGACAATGTAGTTGCAGACCATGACTTGGAAAAAAAGAGAGTTCTGATAAAAGAACATCAAGCATGTTACAGGTATCAAAATAATTGACGGTAATACTATTTTAGCTTTTAAACAATCAGTAGAGAATGGTGGTTGCCAGAGACTGGGGAAAGAAGGTATGAGGAGTTACTGTCTAATGGGAACAGAGTTGTTCCAATTTTGTAAGATGAAGAGTTCTGGAAAGGGATGGTTGTGATGGTCACACAATAATATGAAAGTACTTAATATCACTGAGAGAAAGTGTTAGTCGTTCAGCTGTGTCCAATTCTTTCCGACCTCCTAGACTGTAGCTCACCAGGCTCCTCTGTCCATGGAATTCTCCAAGAAAGAATACTAAAGTGGGTTGCCATTCCCTTCTCTGGGGGATCTTCCCCACCCAGGGACTGAACCAGGGTCTCCTGCATTGCAGGCAGATTCTTTACCATCTGAGCCACCAGGGAAGCCCATAGTATCACTGAAGTGTACACTTAAAAAAAGAGTTAAGATACTAAAGTTCGTATCTTATGCATTTTACCATAACACTGAAAATTTGGAGAAAACAAAACAAAAATCTACTGAGGGCTTAGCCAGAGTTTTTCGAAAGGATGATAGGTACACACAAGTTTAGCAGAGAAGATCCAAATTAGCAACAGTTGATAGAGAGTGAAAACCAAGAGCCACAGGGACAGTCTGAGCAGGAGGAAGACAGTTTGTTTTCTCAGGACAACGGTGATATGAAAACACAAAATATTAAGGGAAAAAACCATAATCAGGAATAAACAGGTTCTGAGATGACAAAAAATCCACTACTTAAAAGGCCAGTAGCACAATTTTATTTTTAATAATTATTTACCTAAATCACACTATGTTTAAAACTCTACCCTTCTACCTATATCGACAAATAATTTAACGTGAAAGTTTCCAATATTGCAAAACCCAGTGCCTTTCAAAACACAACATGTTTTTCAAAAACAGTAACAGGAAAACAAAACCTTGTTCTTACTTCATCTGGAATTCTTGACCTCGTAAATTTGTGACGAATCCAGTCTGTACAAACAAGAGGTTCCACACCTTTTGTTGCCGTCTAAAATGTGACATAAAACATTTGATTTTTAGCACTCTATCTAGTGCAGAAATCCAAACCTACTATTTTTAGGTGACGAAAGTCTACTCTTTTTGTTCTCGTGTTAGTTGCTCAGTCTTGTCTGACTCTTTGCAGCCCCATGGACTCTAGCTTGCCAGGTTCCTCTGTCCATGGAGTTCTCCAGGCAAGAATATCGGAGTGGGTAGCCATTTCCTTCTCCAGGGGATCTTCCCAATGCAGGGATCGAACCTGGGTCTCCTGCATTGCAGGCAGATTCTTTACTGTCTGAGCCATCAGGGAAGCCCTATTCTTACCTAACCTGTAATTATTAAACATTTATCTCAACCACCTAGCTGAATGAATACATCTTATCTTACCACTAACATTAAATATTAATATAAATGTTTAAGCCAGCGATTGGCAATAATTTTCTGTAAAGGAGCAGACAATAAATATTTCCAGCTCTGGGCTACATGGTTCCCAGAGCCAAGTCTCAGCTCTGTCGCCGCAGGGCCAAAGCAGCCATCAACAATATGTAAACAAATCGTTGTGGCTATGTTCTAATAAAACTTTTTCAAAAACAGATGGTTGGCTGAACCTGGCCTGTAGGTTATAGTTCATCAATGCGATCAAGACAACATATGGTAATTTACCCTTCAACAACACAATGTAAAAGAAAGTCAAAGTGAGTTTCCAGTTTTCTTTCTAGTCCCAACAGTGCCATCAACTCTGGGTTCCTGTCTCCTGTTCTCTTTCTACAAGCCTGCAGTAGTATTTCTCCCGGGCTGCAAAAGAAAAAGGTTCACTGCCAATCCTTCATACCAGGAAACTCCTCTGGGTAGGCAGTAATCCTCCTCTCTATGCCTTCCCTGGACAGCAGACAGCACTGAGAAGCAGGAAGGAATGGGGGTGGGGGGAGGGGGGAAGTGATGGACACAGGCTCTGATCCACCAGGAAATAATACTGACCACTCAAGATTAATCTGAGGCTAAGGTAAGAATCTCAGCACCTGACATTATTATCATCTAATTGCAGGTCCTACCTAGACTCTGGCCCTCATGAGTAGTCTAGGCTACACCACTCCAATTTCTAAAAGACTAGAAAGAAACACATGAAAGTACAAACATAAATGATCTCTGAGAAACTGTTTCTTTTCTTTCTACTTTTCTACATTTTTCTAATATTCTAAGATTGAAAATGGACTCTTTTTAAAATTGAAGGGAAAAAAATCTAAAAAGATTAAGGTGAACAAAGGGGAATCAACACTAGTCATTTTTTACCAGCATGTTCTCCAGGAAAAGGTCTTTTGTGATTTCAATTCTTTAGGAATAAAACAGCAAATAAACCAAATAAAATCAACTCTCAACATTAAAAAAAAAATATATATAAAGAAACTTAAAAATGTAACTTGCCTGTATGTTTTGTTAATTAGAAAAGAGATTAAAAGTTCTGAAGGAATAGAAAAGCAAGACAACTGGAAAAGATAATTACTGAAAAGAAACACTTACTTGTAGTCTCCCTGGGGGCCTCTGAACTATTGAGCGCAAAATCCCTGCCATGGCTGTGATGGCTGTTCTCCTTAGAGGCTATGAGAAGTGAAAAATAGATCTGTGGGTCACGTATGTTTTGGAAACAGATAGCTCTACCATTTCTGTAGTAACAAAAAGCTGAGCAAATTGAAAAACTGAATGAAGCTTAACAGTACAATCTTGGTTGTTTTAATACAATAAAGACAAGAATTAAGTTATAATAAATGTTTTAGTCAGAGTTCAAGAAAACCATAAGCAGTAATTATACATTAACCATGTACCATTTTCACCAAAGAGTTAAACCCTAAGTTGATTTCAACAACAAAAATGGGCAGTGGAGGTTCAGTTCAGTTCAGTCACTCAGTCGTGTCCGACTCTTTGCAATCCCATGAATCGCAGCACGCCAGGCCTCCCTGTCCATCACTAACTCCTGGAGTTCACTCAGACTCACGTCCATCAAGTCAGTGATGCCATCCAGCCATCTCATCCTCTGTCGTCCCCTTCTCCTCCTGCCCCCAATCCCTCCCAGCATCAGAGTCTTTTCTAATGGGTCAACTCTTCGCATGAGGTGGCCAAAGTACTGGAGTTTCAGCTTTAGCATCATTCCTTCCAAAGAAATCCCAGGGCTGATCTCCTTCAGAATGGACTGGGTGGATCTCCCTGCAGTCCAAGGGACTCTCAAGAGTCTTCTCCAACACCACAGTTCAAAAGCATCAATTCTTCGGCGCTCAGCTTTCTTCACAGTCCAACTCTCACATCCATACATGACTACTGGAAAAACCATAGCCTTGACTAGACGGACCTTTGTTGCCAAAGTAATGTCTCTGCTTTGCATGCTATTCACCTAAACATGCTATTTAGGTTGGTCATAACTTTTCTTCCAAGGAGTACGCGTCTTTTAATTTCATGGCTGCAGTCACCATCTGCAGTGATTCTGGAGCCCAAAAAATAAAAGTCTGACACTGTTTCCCCATCTATTTCCCATGAAGTGATGGGACCGGATGCCATGATCTTCGTTTTCTGAATGTTGAGCTTTAAGCCAACTTTTTCGCTCTCCACTTTCACTTTCATCAAGAGGCTTTTCAGTTCTTCACTTTCTGCCATAAGAGTGGTGCCATCTGCATATCTGAGGTTATTGATATTTCTCCCGGCAATCTTGATTCCAGCTTGTGCTTCTTCCAGCCCAGCGTTTCTCATGATGTCCTCTGCATAGAAGTTAAATAAGCAGGGTGGCAATATACAGCCTTGACATACTCCTTTTCCTATTTGGAACCAGTCTGTTGTTCCATGTCCAGTTCTAACTGTTGCCTCCTGACCTGCATACAGGTTTCTCAAGAGGCAGGTCAGGTGGTCTGGTATTCCCATCTCTTTCAGAATTTTCCACAGTTTATTGTGATCCACACAGTCAAAGGCTTTGGCATAGTCAATAAAGCAGAAGTAGATGTTTTTCTGGAACTGTCTTGCTTTTTCGATGATCCAGCAGATGTTGGCAATTTGATCTCTAGTTCCTCTGCCTTTTCTAAAACCAGCTTGAACATCTGGAAGTTCACGGTTCACGTATTGCTGAAGCCTGGCTTGGAGAATTTTGAGTGTTACTTTACTAGCATGTATGATGAGTGCAACTGTGCGGTAGTTTGAGCATTCTTTGGCATTGCCTTTCTTTGGGATTGGAATGAAAAACTGACCTTTTCCATGGCAAGAATACAAAGAACTGTACAAAAGAGATCTTCACGACCAAGATAATCATGATGGTGTGATCACTCACCTAGAGCCAGACATCCTGGAATGTGAAGTCAAGTGGACCTTAGAAAGCATCACTACAAACAAAGCTAGTGGAGGTGATAGAATTCCAGTTGAGCTATTTCAGTGGAGGTTCAGTTCAGTTCAGTCGCTCAGTCGTGTCCGACTCTTTGCAATCCTATGAATCGCAGCACGCCAGGCCTGCCTGTCCACCACCAACTCCCGGAGTTCACTCAGACTCACGTCCATCGAGTCAGTGATGCCATGCAGCCATCTCATCCTCTGTCGTCCCCTTCTCCTCCTGCCCCCAATCCCTCCCAGCATCAAAGTCTTTTCCAATGGGTCAACTCTTCGCATGAGTTGGCCAAAGTACTGGAGTATCAGCTTTAGCAGCCTTCCTTCCAAAGAAATCCCAGGGCTGATCTCCTTCAGAACGGACTGGTTGGATCTCCTTGCAGTCCAAGGGACTCTCAAGAGTCTTCTCCAACACCACAGTTCAAAACCATCAATTCTTCGGTGCTCAGCCTTCTTCACAGTCCAACTCTCACATCCATACGTGACCACTGGGAATCTTTAACAGGGAGGGCAGATAAAGAATGCTTTTCTCTAGTACCACAATAAAAGAAAGAGCTGGAAAGGACTGAAGAAATCCCAACCCCTAATTGGAACTGATGACCTTCTTACTTTTTATATGGAAAATGAATCCCAGAGAGTTCAGTCATTTTACCCAAGAGCTTCCAGCTTTTAAGAGAGTATATGGTCTGGAACCTAATTCTTCTATCACATTTTCATTAAATCCTAATACCCTTCTGTTAAGAACAGTACGATGCTCTTTTTTGCTTACTTGCATTTTAAACTATTCTTAATGAACATGCATTGTTTTTATAAAGTAAAAGTCACGTTTATTTGGACACAGAACAATTATAGCCTACTATACTGACTTAAGGGCTTCCCTCGTGGCTCAAAGGGCAAAGAATCTACGTGCAATACAGGAGACCTGGGTTTGACCCCTGGGCTGGGAAGATACCCTGGGGAAGGAAATGGCTACCCACTCCAGTATTCTTGCCTGGAGAATTCCATGGACAGAGGAGCCTGGTGAGCTAAAGTCCACGGGGTCACAAAGAGTCGGACATGACTGAGTGACTAACACACACACACACACACACACACACACACACACACACACACTGACTTAAACGGAATGTAGAAAGATTAAGTTCATGAACTACATGCATTAATATATTTTGGATACGTGACTTAATTCATATGTTTCAATTCCCTCCCTGCCCCCACACTCCAAGATCAGAAAGAAAATAACACCTATCTTGCAAATGAATTATTCTAAAAACATCTAAAACAGTACTTGGCACATCAGTAGCCCTTAATAGATGGTAACTTTTACTATTATAAGATCATTAAGTTATTATAAAGCTATAATAAGAGTACCTTAACATGCCAAAATAACGTAAGTGCTGTATTTCAGTGTCTACCAGATTTTGGCTCACTCAAGCTCTGCAGGTTTTTCCTGTGGTGTGGAAAGAGCAATGAAGTTGGGGAATCAATGCAAGATGTCCCCCTAAAAGGGCCTGACTTCAGAAAAATTATCAGCAACTGAACCAGTACTTCAAAATTCTATATCAGTTTTAGAAGAGCTAACTACTATATTCTTAGTGCCCCCAAAGCAAAAATTTTGCTTTATTCATATTCTATACCTGTGGCATCTAGCATACTATCTGATAGACAGCAGGCACCCAGTGTTTGTTGATGCATGTCTGAATTAATTAATGGGTTACATCCATGGTCCACTCCACCGAGCATTCAGAAGTAAATCAGAATTTCATAACAGTCATTCAGATTTTATACTTCAAGCATTACAATACAGCATAGCACTTTCTACTTCAAATTATCCAGTTTTCTTGGCTGGCTGTTTAGATCCTTTGTATCAAGGCTTCTTTAGAAGAGATGCTTAATCCTCCAGCCCTCCAATCAAACAATCTAAATTATTTTCCCTACCATACTTCTTCCTCCAAAGTTAAGCATTTTCTTAGGTACTAACAAAGATAGTAGGTACCTAAGCACAAAGTCAGGTACTAATCCAATTTATTTAGCTTCGCTCTTTGTTAAATCTTTCTCTTATCATTTAGATTCCAAGCAAAGCCTCCTAATTTGCCTTCCTGCTTCTATTCTAATTTCCCCAAGGTCTTTTCCCCACAGCAGCAATCATCTCACTAAATCTGAAATCAGGTAATATCAACACCTCTGCTCAAAACCTTCCAAAGAGCCAGGTTTCTCATTGTTAGAGTAGGTGGTTACATACAAGCCAGAGAGGAAGGGTAGAATATCTATGTCATCCGATGACACAGGATTAGTGGTGGAACTAATATTTAGCTAAATAAAGATGTGATAGATATAGAAATAATTATAGATACATATACATACTTGGGTTGGCCCTCTTGGCTGAGAGGACCTAAAAACAATGGCATCCCAATAGGGATGAGCACACCCAGTGCTAAGATCTTAGTTCCTAATAGCATTCTCTGATAAAAAGAACCAGGACTCCTTGGAGAAAAGGCTGATTACACGGCTGTAGCAAGGAATATATAAAGAATATATAAAGATAAGTCTGGAGCATCTTGTAGTGCTAGAAAGGAACTACTCAAAAAAGTCAAAAATGACGGGGGTATGTCAAAGGGACTAGAACCCAACTGAAAGAGCTCCCAGCGGCTACAGCTGAAATAATATGAGCAACAAGGTAAGTAATACAGTACTGGCATATAACCCAAAACATAAACTAACTATGAATCCATACTGATATAAACAGATGTATAATGAGAGAAAGGAAAAAAAAAAGACCTCTCTTACAGAAGAATTTCAAATAATTTATGTAGATACTTCCCTCTCAAAGAGGCGGAGAAAAGCTATCAACACTTAAGCATGGGATATGCTTAAAGACTTTCTGCCAGAGTCAGGAAAGAAGTCGGGGTGGGCGGGGAGGAGGGAATAATGTAACACTAGAGAAATCTAACCAACGCTACATCTTCAAAGTGATCAAGATTAACATCAACTGTGATAAAAGCCAAGCTAATAGCATATATGGAATGAGAGAATGAGAACAGCACTTCACCTCTTCCAAAAACCCCTTTCATCACTCTAACAGAAAAATATCAGACAGACTCCAATTGAAGGACATTGTACACAATACTTGACCAGTATTTCCTCAAATACCTGACTGCCTCAAACTGTCACGGTTATCAAAACCAAGGTAAGTCTGAGAAACTGTCATAGTCAAGAGGAACACTTGACAACTAAACATAATGTCATATTTTGGATGGAATTTTGAAAGAGCAAAAGGACATCAGGTAAAAACTAAAAAAATCTGAATGAAGTATGACCTTTAGTTAACAATGTATTCATATTGGCTTATCAATTATAACAAATATACCACATTAATGTAAGATGTTAATAAAGGGAAATTTTGTGTGGGCAGGGTATATAGGAAATATTAATATCTGCTTAACTTTTCTGTAAATCTAAAATTACTCCAAAATTAAAATTTATTTATTTCTAGACTGAAAACTTCTAACTTAACACTTTTTCATTTTAGAGTGGCGGCCAGTCCTTACCCTTCCACCCTGAGGATTTCATCTCCAATTATTCTCTTGCTCAGTTGCTATACACATCCGCTGCAAGAAAGCCCTGTTCCCTGCCAGGCAGGCATACTCCCCTGACTATTCCCTCTCCTGGAATGTCCCTGATATCCAAATAGTTAATTCTCTCACATCCTTCAATTTCTGGCTCCAATCTCATCTTCTCAATGAGGTCTACCCTGATTCCATTATTTAACATTTTGACCCAGAGGACAATTGTCAGCACTCCCAATGTCTTTTACTCTACTTGACTTTCTTTCCATAGCACTTCA
Source organism: Budorcas taxicolor (assembly GCF_023091745.1). Lineage (NCBI taxonomy): Eukaryota > Metazoa > Chordata > Mammalia > Artiodactyla > Bovidae > Budorcas > Budorcas taxicolor. The sequence goes on from NC_068920.1 coordinate 141,185, forward strand.
CATCTTCTAACATAATTTAATTACTTGTTAGGTTTGTCGTTTACTGTCTGTTTCCACCCAATAGCATGTGAGTTCCACAAGGACAAAGATTTTAAAATTTTGTTTTTGGTTTGCTCTGTCTATTCACAGATCTATTTCAAGCATCTACCTAAGCAGCACAGCCTTGTAGCAGCCACTCAATCAATTTTTGCTGAATGAAGTTTCACTTCCAGACTTCAGAAGTTGTGACAGTCAAAAGTCATTAACTTTTAATAAGTAAAAGTTGTTCTTAATAATTAGGCACATAACTCTTGGACCTTGAAGCAATGATACTGTCTTTCACTGTACAACTACCTTTCTCTTGGACAGATAAAAGGCCAGGGAAATAAATGCAGGGCTTCCCAGGTGGTGCAGAGGTAAAGAATCCGCCTGCCAATGCAGGAGAGGCAAGAGATATGGGTGCGATCCCTGGGTCAGGAAGATCCCTTGGAGTAGTAGGAAATGGCAATTCACTCCAGTATTCTTGCCTGGAGCTACAGTCCACGGGGTGACAAAGAGTTGGACAAGACTGAGCACACACACACACTTGAGGAGTATGATCCCACTTCCATCCCATTAAAAAGAGAGAGCGCTGTCTGTGAAACTCTAGAAGCCTATCAGAGAAACGTTAGCATATCTGGGGAGAGAAGGGCAGGCTACCAGAGCTATTTTCCCTAACTTCCACCCCTGATATTGTCTGATAGGTCTGCTGCTGTTGTTTTACAATGACCGTACATGTAACTGTTCTTAAAAAAAGAAAACTAATTCCTTTTCTAAAGAGGCAAGGTACATGGGATTTTCCAGGCAATAGTACTGGAGTGGATTGCCATTTCCTTCTCCAGGGGATCTTCCCAACCCAGGGACTGAACCTGGGTCTCCTGCATTGTAGACAGATACTTTACCATCTGAGCCACCAGGGAAGTCCAGAGGCAAGGCATCTATTTAATAGTAAATGGGGGTCGGGAAGGAACGCAGAACGTAGAACCTCCCTTTGAGCAAAGTGACATCTCTGAGGGGAAGAAATGCCTCTTTTTTGAACTCTAATGCCTACTAGGCAGCCCTCCTAAGTGCCTCTTGGGAAAATAGAAAACAAAACAACGCAGAACAAGTAGCTTTGAGTAGGCAGCGATCAAGACACGGTTGCAAAATCACGACTTTTGGTAAAACGGTAATTTTTTTTTTTTTTTTTGGTTGCGTCCCACAGCAAGCGGGACCTTAAGTTTCTCTACCAGGGATAGAACCCACGCCTCCTCCAGCGCAAGCGCGGAGTCTTAACCACTGGACCTCAGGGAAATCCCAAAAGGTAAAATAAGCCAACTCCGGAGGGTTTGCGTTCTAAAATGCAGCAATTTTTAAATTATACAATTTTGTGTCACCATTAACAATTCGTTAGGCTGACCCCAGCAGAAAGCCAAAGTTACGAGTAAAACAGAAGCACAGAAAATGCGAAAACACCCTTTCCCGCCAGACTGCCCGGCCGGGGACGCTCAGTCCTCGAGCTCCAGTAAGGCGGGGCTCCTCAGGCCGCATCCCGGGAACCCTCAAACCGAGAGACGGGATCCAGCCGGTAAGCGGCTTTTCGGGAGACCAAGGGCCAACCCTGGACGCAGGCCCATACAGCTTACTGTGACTCGTAAACCCAGAGCCGAATAGACAAAATCAATCCTCATCCGCATAGGGTTCACAGATACATGCTCCTAGCAAAAATGCACTACCTTCAGCCACTCATTCCCCACTCACCAGCAGTTGCTAGAAGTCTCTCAGCCTTAAGTTAACCACTGAGGAGAACAGGAGCCGAGGAAGGACCCAGAGTGCCACACTCAAACTCGGCCGTAACAGTGCATACACACAGTGCCGCACTTTAGTTCCAGACGACTCCCTCCCACTCCGGCACCACAAAAAGAGAGCGCAGAGGCATAGGTTCACGTGACCGCATGCTGGCGCGCCGCTGACCCACCCACCAAGGAACGGGAAAAACTAATTTCCGAGATTATGGCGAGGTCCGGCTTGCAGCAGGAAACTAGGAGAACAGCTGCACTGACGGTGTTAAAGCGGGCGTTAGATCTGGAGTCCGAGTCCCGGAACCCGCAGGCTCTGGTGTGTTACCAGGAGGGGATCGATATGCTCCTGCAGGTTCTGAAAGGTGAGCACTGAGCCGGGGAGCAGAGACTGGAGGAAATGGAGTTGCCGGCCGTCTTGCCTGAGTGGGAGTGAAAGAGTTAAAACGATTCCTTTCGCTGCGAGACAGCAGTGAAATACCGAAGATGGGGTATTCTACAGGACAGGTGGACTGGTTTCTTTTATATCTTTATTAGAATGATGTCGTCAATGAAAGAGAGGTTGCTGTTCTAGAATTTTAAGAGGTAACTAGACGTAATAGTTCGCAGAAGGCGATGGCACCCCACTCCAGTACTCTTGCCTGGAAAATCCCATGGACGGAGGAGCCTGGTGGGCTGCAGTCCGTGGGGTCGCTAAGAGTCGGACACGACCGAGCGACTTCCCTTTCACTTTTCACTTTCATGCGTTGGAGAAGGAAATGGCAACCCACTTCAGTGTTCTTGCCTGGAGAATCCCAGGAACCGGGGAGCCTCGTGGGCTGCCGTCTGTGGGGTCGCAGAGAGTCAGACACGACTGAAGCAACTTAGCAGCAGCAGCAGCAGCAGCAGATGTAGTAGTTGCCTTGAAGGGACTTGGGTTTGAACGAACTGTATAAAATATTTGGGGATCAATTTAGGAAGATTGTATATGGAACAAGTAGCAATAAAATTATTAACTTTGTTAGGTAGTATGGTATTTTTCAAACTCTATTCTTAATTTTAGGGGTGCAGACTAACATGTTTGGGCAGGAATTGTCATGATGTCTGAATTTGACCGTTGAAGCAAATATGACAAAATGCTAACAATTTTTAAATCTAGGTGATAAATAATAAGGGTGTTCGTTACACCCTTTTCCTTATTTTTCTCATTAAACATTTTCATTATAAGTTAAAAAAACTAATAAGGGCCTACTGTATAGCACGGGGACCTCTACTCAGTACTCTCTACTGACTTACATGGGAGAAGAGTTTTAAAAAGAGTGGATATATGTGTGTGTGTAACTGATTCACTTTGCTGTACCCATGAAACCACCATGACAGTGTAAATCAACTATGAAAGTATTAGTTGCTCAGTCATGTGGGGATTCTTTGTGACCCCATGGACGGTGCCCTGCCAGGCTCCTCTGTCTATGGGATTTTTCAAGCAAGAATACTGGAGTGGGTCTTCCTAACCCAGGGATTGAGGCAGTGTTTCCCATGTCTCCTGCACTGGCAGGTGAGTTCTTTATCACTAGCGCCACCTGCGAAGCCCAACTATACTCCAATTTAAGTTTTTTCATTAGAAATGGATATACTGAAATTTGGTGTGAGAAATGTATAGGATTGTGAGAGTTAAGACTTTCTGTTACATGGTTATTCAGTGTTGTTGTTGTTGTTGTTCAGTCATTCAGTCATCCAGTTGTGTCCGACTGTTTGTGACCCCATGGACTGCAGCATGCCAGGCCTCCCTGTCCCTCACCATCTCCCAAAGTTTGCTGAAGTTCATGTCCATTCCATCAGTTGATGCCATCCAGCCATCTCATCCTCTGATGCCCTCTTCTCCTTCTGCCCTCAATCTTTCCCAGCATCACGGACTTTTCCAATGAGTTGGCTGTTTGCATCAGATGACCAATTCAGTGTTGTGAAGTAGCTCAGTCGTGTCCAACTCTTTGCGACCCTGTGGACTGTAGCCTACCAGGCTCCTCCCTCCATGGAATTCTCCAGGCAAGAGTACTGGAGTGGATTGCCATTTCCTTCTCTAGGGGATCTTCCCAACCCAGGGATCAAACCAGGGTCTCCCACATTGCAGGCAGATACTTTAACCTCTGAGCCACCAGGGAAGCCCCTAGAAGTACCCAAATAACCTTAACACCGAGCACAATCCCTTGCAAGTAATAAACATGTAATTATATATTAATTGACTTAAAACAAGCCCCTGCTCCCCATCCTCTTGGGTTCCCCGTCTGGCCCAAGATCTCCCCTCTATGCCTTTTTGCCTGCATATTTCTGATATGTTTCAGAAGCTTTGAGACAGCAGAGGCTGCTCTTCAGTGTACAGTGCTTTTCTTAGAACTCTAAAACCCTACCTTGGGCAGGGACCATTTGATGATGGTGATAATAAGAGTAATATCATTTGTAAGTCTTAAGTGGTAGGCAGTGTGCAGAGCACATTAGAAGCATGATCCCAGTTCGTCCTTATGGTTGCCCTATGAAGTATGAGGTGATGTTACCCTCATTTTAACAGCATAAAAAGCAAAGTTCACTTTCCAGTTCTGCTACCATTGGTAGAGTCACAACTGGAACCCAAGGCTTTAGCAACTCTGCCCTGCTGACTCCCAGAAAGGGACATGGCATACAGTGCTGGACCCTGAAGCAGCAGAATCCCAGGAGTTCTGCTCCTGTGTGCTCCTCTGATCCTGTGGTGGTTAAAGAGATGGTGACATGATCTTGAAGGTTAAGATATAAATGCAATAACTCTACTGCAGGGAATAAGTGCCAAGAGCTATGGAAACAAATGCAATGAGGATTTAAACAGCCAGTGGTCATTTGGGGATGGAAAGGTGGGGGTTGCTTTCGATAGGGGTTTTGGAAGGGTAAGTAGAATTTCAGAAACTCAGCTAAAAGTGTACTAGTTCTGTCTGTGCTGTTTTACTAAATAAGTGGTTCAGTTCACTTTAGCATATACCTATAGAGGAAGAGGAGAAGTTTAAAGATAGACTGATGGTTGGAGCATGCTGTGGATGGCCTTGACTGCCAGGAGATTTTAGCTCATTCCATTGACAAGGAGAAACTAAAGTTTCTGCAAAGGAGTGACATAATTAAAGTTGCCTCTCTTAGGCATATGTTTTTCTCCCAAATATTTGCATGACCTATTCTCTCTCCTCTTTCAGGTATTTATACAAATAATCACCTTATTTGTGAAGCCATTCCCTGACCCCCAATGTGAAATTACAACCCCTATCCCAGGACTCGCTTATCCTTCTTCCTTGCTTTATTTAATAGCACTTTATCACAGTCTAACATATGTGTTTTACCAATTTATCTCTGTTGTTGTCTTCCCTCCCGTTTGAATGATAGTGGGGAATCCTGTTTTGCTTTATTAACTGCTGTGTCTCCAGTGCTTAGAATAATGCCTGGCATGTGGTAAGTTCTCAGTAAATATTTCTTGAATAAATGAGTGAACAGGTCAAGAGTGTAGGAGAAACATGAACCTGAAGAGACTGAAGTCAAGCAGATCAATTAATGAACTCCTGCAGGAGTCAAGATGAGAGGAGATGAGGGCCTGAATGAACCATGACCTGAATGACACCACTGATTAGGGAGAGGACAGAGTGGACATTGAATTACTGGCATTGACTCATAGATTAGATGTGGGAGTGAGTTTCCAGTGGGACTTGGAGATGGCTATCTGATGAAACCTGGAAGACAAAGTCATGTTTGAAGGATGGGTCAAACTGTGATCGAGGATAATGATTAAGAAAGAGGACAGGGGAAATAGCATATATTTAAAGCGACTTAGCAACAGCAGCAGCAGCATAGGCAGTAGCAAAGTAACAGTAGAGTTAAGAAAACAGGTGTTAGATAAAATCTAGTTCTAAAGGAAGCCGAGAGGGCAGTGTATAAAGAAATTAAGTAGATGATAATGATACTGACAACACTGAGTATTTTCTGCATGCCAGTATCATAATTTGTTGTTGTTCGGATGCTAAGTCATGTCAACTCTTTGCAATTAGTTTTTCATAATTAGTCCTCTCCACAATTTTCTAGGGTGCTGCTACTCTTTCCGTGTTAGACAAGAAGATAAAAAGAGGTTGAATAACTGGCCAAGGTCACACAGCTAAAAGTGGCAAAGCTGGTTTTGTTTTTTAATTCTTTTTTGATTGTGCTGGGTCTTCGTTGCAGCACGGGTTCTCTAGTTGAGGCAGATGGGCTTAGTTGCCCTGTGGCATGTGGGATCTTAGTTCCCTGACCAGGGATTGAACCCGAGTCCACTGCATTGGAAGGCGTATTCTTAACCTCTGGACCACCAAGGAAGTCCCAAACACTATATTTTAGTTGGTTAATTTTTTTTTTTTTTCTCACAACAGTATGGGTTAAGAATTCTGAAACTGCTTGATGTCTATACTGAACTTGAAAGTGAAAGTATTAGTTGCTCAGTCATGTCTGACTCTTTGCAACCCCATGAACTGTGGCCTACCAGGCTCCTCTGTCCATGGGATTCTCCAGGCAAGAATACTGGAGTGGGAAGCCATCTCCTTCCCCAAGGGATCTTCCCTACCCAGGGATCTAAACAGGAACAAGCTAGTAAATATATTGTGGATAATGAAAGAAGTTACAGGTAAGGAAAGGAGGAAGGCTAGAATAAACCCTGTGGGATCAAAGTTAGTATGAATTTGTGGGATTTGATGCAGATGGATAGATACAGCAATAGAGATGTATGTATTAGTAAACCTCCATAGACTTTCTGCCTGTATTGACAGAAAGGGTCTAGACTTTCCCCAAGCCACAATGAGCACACTTAGCACTCAGAATATGATCTCTTGATACCCTTCTTCAATAAAACAAACCACAGTCTCTGGGAGAAGTGATTGATTTTGGGGCTGGAGCAAGAAAACTACAACATTCCGCACCAAAATATAAGGAAGTAGTCAAAAAATAATGGGGTACGTCAAAAGAACACAGGAGCCAGCACAAGGAGCTCTCAAAGCCAATGCTGATAATATTTAAGCAAGAAAATGATGATAGTTTCCCAAAAGCCCAGGACCAGATGACTTCGCAGGAGAATTCTATCAAACATTTAGAGAAGAGCTAATGCCTGTCCTTCTAAAACTCTTCCAAAAAATGCTTGCAGAGGAAGGAACAGTTCCAAACTCATTTTACAAGGCCACTCTCATCCTGATACCAAAACCAGACAAAGACAACACACAAAAAGAAAACTACAGGCCAATATCACTGATGAACATAGATGCAAAAATCTTCAACAAAATTTTAGCAAACACAATTCAGCAACACATCAAATAGTCCATACACCATCATCAAGTTGGGTTTGTTCCAAGAATGCAAGGATTTTTCAACATACGCAAATCAATCAATGTGGTATACCGTATTAACAAATTGAAAGATAAAAAGCATATGATAATCTCAATAGGTGCAGAAAAAGCCTTTGACAAAATTCAGCACCCATTTATGATTAAAACTCTTCAAAAATGGGCATGGAAGGAGCCTACCTCAACATAGTAAAGGCCATATATGATAAGCCTATAGTAAACATTATTCTCAATGGTAAAAAACTGAAAGCATTCCCCCTAAGATCAGGAACAAGACAAGGGTGTCCACTTTCACCACTATTATTTAACATAGTTACACTAATCAGAGAAGAAAAAGAAATAAAAGGAATCCAGATTGGAAAAGAAGAAGCTCTCACTGTTTGCAGATGACATGATACTGTACATAAAAAACCCTAAAGATAGTTCAGAAAATTACTAGAGCTAATCAGTGAATTTAACAAAGATGCAGGATACAAAATCAATACACAGAAATCACTTGCATTTCTACATACTAATATACTAACAATGAAAAATCAGAAAGAGAAATTAAAGAATCAATCCCATTCACCATTGCAACAAAAAGAATTAAATAGGAATAAACTTACCTAAGGAGACAAAAGAACTGTACACAGAAAATTATAAAACACTAAGGAAAGAAATCAAAAGACTACATAAACAGATGGAGAAATATTCCATGTTCCTGGGTAAGAAAAATCAAGATTGTGAAAATGACTATACTACCAAATGCAATCTGCAGATTCAGTGCAGTCCCTATCAAATTACCAATGGCATTTTTCACAGAACGAGAACAAAAAAATTTCACAATTCATATGGAAACACAAAAAAACCCAAACAGCCAAAGTTGTCTTGAGAAAGAAGAATGGAGCTGGAAGAATCAACCTTCCTGACTTCAGATTATACTACAAAGCTACAATCATCAAGACAGTATGGTACTGGCACAAAAACAGAAATACAGACTAATGGAGCAAGATCAAAAGCCCAGAAATAAACCCATGCACTTGTGGGTACCTTATTTTTGACAAAGGAGGCAAGAATATACAATGGGGCAAAGACAGGCTCTTCAACAAATGGTGCTGGGAAAACTGGACAGCTATAGGTAAAAGAATGAAATTAGAACACTTCCTAACACCATACACAAAGATAAACTCAAAATGAATTAAAGATCTAAATGTAAGACCAGAAACTATAAAACTCTTAGAGGAAAACATAGGTAGAACACTCGATGACATAAAGCAAGATCCCCTATGACTCACCTCCTGGAGTAATGGAAATAAAAATAAACAAGTAGGACCTGATTAAACTTAAAAGCTTTTGCACAGCAAAGGAAACTATAAGCAAGGTGAAAAGACAACCCTCAGAATGGGAGAAAATAATAGCAAGTGAAACAACTGACAAAGGATTAATTTCCTAAAAAGCAGCTCATACAAACCAATGCCAGAACAACAACCCAATCAAAAAAGAGGGAAAAAGACCTAAACAGACATTTCTCCAAAGAAGACGTACAGATGGCTAACAAGCTCATAAAAAGGTGCTCAACACCACTCATTGTTAGGGAAACGCAAATCAAAACTACAATGAGATATCACCTCACACCAGTCAGAATCAGTTCAGTTCAGTTCAGTCGCTCAGTCGTGTCTGACTCTTTGCGACCCCATGAATTGCAGCACGCCAGGCCTCCCTGTCCATCACCATCTCCCGGAGTTCACTCAGACTCACGTCCATCCAGTCAGTGATGCCATCCAGCCATCTCATCCTCTGTCATCCCCTTCTCCTCCTGCCCCCAATCCCTCCCAGCATCAGAGTCTTTTCCAATGGGTCAGCTCTTCGCATGAGGTGGCCAAAGTACTGGAGTATCAGCTTTAGCATCATTCCTTCCAAAGAAATCCCAGGGCTGATCTCCTTCAGAATGGACTGGTTGGATCTCCTTGCAGTCCAAGGGACTCTCAAGAGTCTTCTCCAACACCACAGTTCAAAACCATCAATTCTTCGGCACTCAGCCTTCTTCACAGTCCAACTCTCACATCCATACATGATCACTGGAAAAACCATAGCCTTGACTAGTCGGACCTTAGTTGGCAAAGTAATGTCTCTGCTTTTCAACATGCTATCTAGGTTGATCATAACTTTCCTTCCAAGGAGTGAGTGTCTTTTAATTTCATGGCTGCAGTCACCATCTGCAGTGATTTTGGAGCCCAAAAAAATAAAGCCTGACACTGTTTCCACTGTTTCCCCATCTATTTCCTATGAAGTGATGGGACCGGATGCCATGATCTTAGTTTTCTGAATGTTGAGCTTTAAGCCAACTTTTTCACTCTCCTCTTTCACTTTCATCAAGAGGCTTTTGAGTTCCTCTTCACTTTCTGCCATAAGGGTGGTGTCATCTGCATATCTGAGGTTATTGATATTTCTCCCGGCAATCTTGACTCCAGCTTGTGTTTCTTCCAGTCCAGTGTTTCTCATGATGTACTCTGCATATAAGTTAAATAAGCAGGGTGACAATATACAGCCTTGACATACTCCTTTTCCTATTTGGAACCAGTCTGTTGTTCCATGTCCAGTTCTAACTGTTGCTTTCTGACCTGCATACAGGTTTCTCAAGAGGCAGGTCAGGTGGTCTGGTATTCCCATCTCTCTCAGAATTTTCCACAGTTTCTTGTGATCCACACAGTCAAAGGCTTTGGGATAGTCACTAAAGCAGAAATAGATGTTTTTCTGGAACTCTCTTGCTTTTTCCATGATCCAGCGGAAAGTCTACAAACAATAAATGCTGGAGAGCATGTGGAGAAAAGGGAATGCTCTTGCACTGTTGGTGGGAATGTAAATTGATAACAGCCAGTGTGGAAGACAGTATGGAGATTCCTTAAAATACTAGGAATAAAACCACTATATGACCCAGCAATCCCACTAGCAGGCTTATACCCTGAGGAAACCAAAATTGAAAAAGACACATGTACCCTAATGTTCATTGCAGCACTATTTAAAATAGCTAGAACATGGAAGCAACCTAGATGTCCATCGACATGATTGGATAAAGAAGCTGTGGTACATATACACAATGGAATATTACTACATTTTTATATTACACCATAAAAAGGAACACATTTGAGTAAGTTCTGATGAGTTGGATGAACCTAGAACCTATTATACAGAGTGAAGTGAGTCAGAAAGAGAAAGAGAAATGTCATATTCTAAGGCATATATACAGAATCTAGGAAAATGGCACTGAAGAATTTATTCACAGGGCAGCAGTGGAGAAACAGAATAGACTTACGGACATGGGGAGAGGGGAGGAGAGGGTGAGATCTATGGAAAGAGTAACATGGCAACTTACCTTACCATGTATGAAATAGATAGCCAATGGAAATTTGCTGAATGGCTCAGGAAACTCAGACAGGGGCTCTCTATCAATCTAGAGGGGAGGGATGGGGCGGGAGATGGGAGGGAGGTTCAAAAGGGAGGGGACATATGTATACCTATGGCTGATTCATGTTGAGGTTTGACAGAAAACAACAAAATTCTGTAAAGCAATTATCCTTCAGTTAAAAAATAAATTTAAAAAATTGATAGTTTTCAACTACAACCCATAAAGTAAAATATCCATGAGTCCATATTGATATAAATTATTAGTAGAATAAATAAGTAGATGAGCGAGAAGGGACAGCTTTTCCTTACACTGGAATTCCAGTTAATACATTAAGTAGAAATGATGGAAATAGAAAATCACCATTTGGCAAATACTGCAGTAGTAATTCGGAGAAGGCAATGGCACCCCACTCCAGTACTCTAGCCTGGAAACTCCCATGGACGGAGGAGCCTCGTGGGCTGCGGTCCATGGGGTTGCTGAGAGTTGGACACGACTCAGTGACTTCACTTTCACTTTTCACTTTCATGCATTGGAGAAGGAAATGGCAACCCACTCCAGTACTCTTGCCTGGAGAATCCCAGGGACGGGGGAGCCTGGTGGGCTGCCATCTCGGGTCGCACAGAGTCGGACACGACTGAAGCGACTTAGCAGCAGCAGCAGCAGTAGTAGTAATTGTTACAGGGAAAGGCCATCAATGGGACTTCCTTGGCAGTCCAATAGTTAAGACTTTGCCTTCCAATGCAGGGGGCTCAAGTTCAATCCCTGGTCGGGCAGCTAAGATCCTACATGCTGCATGCCATGGCCAAAAAAAAAAAAAAAAAGGAAACCATCAGTGGATCCTAAAATTAGTGAATGAAGAGTGAAGAGAGACAGGATATTTACCCACAAGATAGCTTTTCATACAAAAGAGAAATTAGTGACTTTCTAGTGGAGAAATCTGTAAACTCCACCTTAACCAAGTCATCAAAGTTGACATCTCCAGTAATAAGACATATTGACCTCATGTACCCACCAAGAAGGGCACAACACTTCTGTGATTTTCTTGCTAAAAATATGTATAACCTCAGTCTTATCCTCAGAAAACAGGGGCAGCCCAAAATGAGACACATTCTACAAAATAAGTGAGTGCTTACTTTTCCTAAATGTCAAGGTCATAAAAGGCAGGAACATACTAAAGGAACTATTACAGACTGGAGAAGACTAAAGAGGCATAACCCCTAAATGCTATGTGGGATCCTAGACCAGAAAACTTTCTTTAGTGGGATAATTGTTGATATTCAGTCACCCAGTTGTGTCGGACTCTGCAACCCCATTGACTGCAGCATGCCAAGCCCCCCTGTTCCTCACCATCTCCCAAAATTTGCCCAAGTTAATGTCCATTGGATCAGTGATGCCATCCATCCATCTCATCCTCTGACGCCCTCTTTTCCTCCTTCCCTCAATCTTTCCTAGCATCAGGGACTTTTCCAATGAATTGGCTGTTTGCATCAGATGACCAACATACTAGAGCTTCAGCATCAGTCCTTCCAATGAATATTCAGGGTTGATTTCCCTTAAGATTGACCGATTTGATTTCCTTGCTGTCCAGGGGACTTTGAGGAGTCTTCTCCAGCACCACAGTTCAAAGGCATCAGTTCTTTGGCGTTCTGTCTTCTTTATAGTCCAGCTCTCACATCCATACATGACCACTGGGAAGACCATAGCCTTGACTACACAGACCTTTGTCAACCAAGTAATGTCTCTGCTTTTCAGCACACTGTATAGGTTCGTCATAGCTTTCCTGTCAAAAAACAGTTGTCTTCTGACTTCATGACTGCAGTCACCATGTGCAGTGATTTTAGAGCTCAAGAAGAGGAAATCTGTCACTACTTCCTTTTGCCCTTCCATTTGTCATGAAGTAATGAGGCCGGATGCCATGATCTTAGTTTTTTTAGTAGTTACTCTCCTCCTTCACTCTCATCAAGAGGCTTTCTAGTTCCTCTTTGCTTTCTGCCATTAGAGTGGTATCATCCGCATATCTAAGGTTGTTAATGTGTTTCCCACCTATCTTGATTCCAGCTTGTAGCTCATCCAACCCAGCATTTCTCCTGATGTGCTCAGCAGTGTATAGGTTAAACAAACAGGGTAACAGCAGACAGCCCTGTCATACTCCTTTCTCAATCTTGAACCAATCAGTTGTTCCATACAGGCTTCTAACTGTGCTTCTTGACCTGCACACAGGTTTCTCAGGAGACAGGTGAGATGGTCTCATATTCCCATCTCTCTAAGAGCTTTCCATAGTTTGTTATGATCCACACAGTCAAAGGCTTTAGTATAGGTGATGAAACAGAGGTAGATGTTTTTCTGGAATTCCTTTGCTTTCTCTAAGATCCAGCAAATGTTGGCAATTTGATCTCTGGTTCCTTTTCGTTTTCTAGACCCAGCTTGGACATCTGGAACTTCTTGGTTCACATAATGCTGAAGCCTAGTATACAAGATTTTAAGCATGACCTTACTAGTATGGGAGATGAGTGCAATTATCTAACTGTTATCCAACTGTTAGCTCATTCTTTAGTACTACCCTTCTTGGGAATTGGGATGAGGATTGACCTTTTCCAGTCCTGTGGCCACTGCTGAGTCTTCCAGATTTGCTGAGATACTGACTGCAACACCTTGAGGGCCTCATCCTTTGGGGTTTTGTTTGAATAGTTCTACTGTAATTCCAGGTGGTGCCAGTGGTAAAGAAGCCACCTGCCAGTGCAGGAAATGTAAGAAATGTAGGTTTGATTCCTGGGTCTGGAAGATCTCCTGGAGAAGGGAATGGCAACCCACTCCAGTATTCTTGCCTGGAGAATCCCATGGACAGAGGAGCCTGGCGGGCTACAGTCATGGAGTCTCACAGAGTCGTACACGGCTGAAGTGAGTGAGCACTGGAATTCCATCACATCCACTAGCTTTATTAACAGCAGTGAGTCCTACAGCCCACTTGACTTCAAACTCCAGAATGTCTGGCTCTGGGTGACTGACCACATCATCAGAGTAATCTGGTTCATTAAGACCTTTATTGTATAGTTCTTCTGTGTATTCTTTCCATGTCTTGATATCTTCAGCATCTACTGGGTCTTTACTGTTTCTGTACTTTATTGTGCCTGTCTTTGGGTGAAATCTTCTCTTGATATTTCCAATTTTACATCCAACTAGACGCAGAGTTCCAGAGAATAGCACAGAGAGACAACAAGGCCTTCTTCAATGAACAGTACGTAAAACTAGAAGAAAACAACAAAAGGGAAAGACTAGAGATCTCAGGAAAATTGGAAATATCAAGGGAATATTTCACCCAAAGATGGGCACAATAAAGGACAATGAAGTGGGATAATTAGTGAAATACCAATAAGGTATGTAGATGAGCTAATAGTGTTGTATGAATGTTCATATGCTTGCTCTGATAATTGTACTCTAGTTGTGTAATATGTTAATATAGGGGAATCTGGATGAAGGGAGTCTCTGCCATGTTCCTAGCTTTTCCATAAATATATAATTAATTCAAAATATAATGTTTTTAAAAACAGAGTTTAAAAATGAAATTAAAGTAAAAAAAATGAAAGCGGTGTTAAAAGGGAGGAAGGAAGGGACCAGAAGTAATTTGTTAACTGGTTGGAAGTGGAACTTGGAATAAGCTTTTATTGATAATGTATACTCAAAAATACCTTTGATTTTGGGGATGGCTGGGAAAATGAGTCAATGTAAGCTGTAAAGGGGAAGTCTGGAATAGAGACGGGTTTGTGGAAGAAAGCTGTTGTTTGCTATCTTTTGATTGTGCTAAGATTTCAAACTTACGGGTAATTGGAACAAAATGGTGCTCATAGTCAGTGACATGTAATAAGCCACCTTTGTCTCCGCACCAGATTGAGTGTCCCCATCTGTCAGTCACAGTGTCAGAGTCCCCACTCCTAAATAAAGTGGCTTCCAATGCTCAGTGCAAAGGTGAAGGTCGTACAGGATCAAGCTAAATTGGGGCCTATTATTTGTGTATTTTAGCACGAAGGTGAACCATGCCAAAGGACAGGAAATCCATGGAAAACTTAGGAAACACTGCCTGTACCAAAGAGAAAGCCTGTTTGGAATCTTGAGAGTCTGTTTTTTAATTTGTAGGCACCACAGATGAAACAAAGAAGCATAATCTCAGAAAAATAATTTCTGACTACATGGATAGAGCAGAACACTTAAAGAAACGCTTGGAACAAGAAAAAGAAGGTAAGAAGGCTATTTTGGAGAGTATGTGCCTGAGCTCTTGTGACAAAGCGTGTTTCATTCAGTGTTTCTGGCTGTGCCCTTTGGAGCTCTGTGTGGTCTGGACTGTTTACCCTTGGGAGCTTACAGGTCTCCTCTGCATTTCCAATTCTTAACTTTTTAAAAAAATATTTATTTATTTGGCTACATTGGGTCTTAGTTGCATCACTAAAAAAAGGACAGGGTCTTTTTTTCTTTTTTTTTTTTTTCAGTTGCAGTGTATGGGATCTGGTTCCCTAACCAGGGGTCAAACCTAGACCCCTGCTCTGGGAGCTCAGAGTCTTAGCCACTAGACCACAAGGGAAGGCCCTTTGCCCTGTTGTTTTGTTTTCTGCTCAGGGGAAGGTGGCAGTCAGATACCCTCCTGAGAATCTGAGGACAGCTCTACATACTGCAGAACTTTGCATGCCATTTTAAGGAATTCATGATCCCCATGAAGCAGAACAATACTGAACGTAAAGCCTGTATCTCATTTGTATCTCCCTTTATAAAATGACCAAAATATTAAAGTAGCTCAAGAAATGCCCAGGGCTTCTTTGAGATTTTTGTCTTGATTCAGAACGTTTGAGGAGTTAGGTATTCTTAATGATCAGAGATGCAGAAGGTATGGTTCCCTATTTATAATTGGTTCTCTGGGGGCTCCCCAGGTGGCGCAGTGGTAAAGAATCAGCCTACCAATACAGGAGACATGGGTTTGATCCCTAGGTGGGGAAGATCCCCTGGAGGAGATGACAACCCACTCCAGTATTCTTGCCTGGGAAATCCCATGGACAGAGGAGCCTGGTAGGCTGTTGTCCATGGGGTCATAGAGTCAGACATGACTGAGACTCACAGTGATGAGAGATGAGGGAGGTATGGTTAGTTCACTACTTTTTGAGCATCCAGTTTACGGACATATAGACACAAACGGCCGTTGCCACCTGACATTCACAGCTGCTGCATTCTAAGTCAAAGGAACTGCTGTCCTCAAAAAAAAAAAAAATATCAGTGTCCCCCAGCCCTCAGCTCCTGCTTACTCCTGCCCTCTGCACGCCTCTTCCTGGTATTCTGTACTATCGCAAATCCTGGCTACCCTGATTAACCTGGCTAGCTGGCTCCTTTGTTGAGGAGTAATAAAATTGTTTACTTCATCCCAAATTGAAACCTGCAATGCAGTTTCCCTCTGAAATCTGAAGGAAATAGAGTACCATCAACTTTGTGGCTTAAATACACTGGCTTACACTAACCTATGTGACTTGACTTGAAAACTGATGCACAGTTTATAACATTTTATGTTTTGAAATATTAGGAACAGAATCCAAACCACTGATTTTCAAACAAAGTTTAAAAGTGCAACCGCCATATAAATCAGGAACTACCGTTAAGGATCATATTTAAAAAAAAAAAAACAACAACCTTAAAGGTCTTTGATAACTTATTCAATAATTATTCATTTTGAATGAACAAAAACAATAGAACTCCCCTGCTGACCCTATGGCATTCTAGTCTTTGGCTTGGATTATTAAGAAGTACTATAAGTTTCTGCTTAACACACTCTACAAGTTCTAAGACTCCTAGACTCCATATTATATTTCATTTATATATTTAATGTGTGCTTAGTAACTCACTCATGTCTGACTCTTTGTGACCCTTTGGACTGTAGCCCACCAGGCTCCTCTGTCCATGGGATTTTTCAGGCAAGAATACTGGAGTGAGTTGAATACTGGAGTTCTCTAGGGAATCTTCCCAACACAAGGATCAAAGCTAAGTCTCCTGCATTGCAGGTGGATTCTTTACTGCTGAGCCGTTGGGAAAACCATATATGTAATACCTCAGCTATTACATTGCAAGACATAAAAAGACTTAAATCTGAAGAAAAAGACTAGTTGCCCACTGGATCATAGCTTATGATTCTACTCATGGTGATAAAAATATTAGATATCTTTATATACAGTATGGTTCTCTCTTGAATAAACTGTCTGGTTCTATAGGATTTAGCTCAAGAACCTATTCCAAGAAATCTCTGGACTTTCCCACTTGCCTGGCCTCCATGAAGGCAAAACTCATTGGATAGTTTTTTATTTACCTGTGTGTGTGTGTAGCATCTTGCAATGTGTCTGGTATAGATTAAGCATTTGACAATGCTCGCTGAGTGCATGAGTTTATTTATTTTTTATTTTTTTAGTGCATGAGTTTAAAAACATTAACTTGTATGTGCTCCTGATTTTTCACTGTTTCTAAATATAGTATGTATAAAAAGAAAACAAGTAGTCACTGGTTTTATCACAGAAACTTCTGTTTTGTAGCCGGAAAATATCACAAGCAAATTAAAATAGAAGAGAATGCAACAGGTTTCAGTTATGAGTCCCTTTTTCAAGAATACCTGAGTGAAACAGTTACAGAAGTTTGGATAGAAGATCCTTACATTAGACACACACATCAGGTAGGTGAAATGTACTCACATAGGATGAAATAGTTATTGTTTAACATGTATGAGTAATAACCTATCCTAATGTCTTTCAGCTGTATAACTTCCTTCGATTTTGTGAGATGCTGGTTAAGAGACCATGTAAAGTAAAAACTATTCATCTTCTCACCTCTCTGGATGAAGTAGGTACCTGAAAGCATTTTCTCTTTCTTAACATCATGAACTTTACTCAGTTGTAGGATGTAGTTGTAGGACTGTAGGACAGTCCTCTGTCCATGGGATTCTCCAGGCAAGAATACTGAGTGGGTTGCCATTTCCTCCTCCAGGAGGTCTTCCCGACCCAGGGGTCAAACCCGCGTCTCTTGTATCTCCTGCATTGGCAGGTGGGTTCTTTACTCCTGAGCCATCTGGGAATAGGCACAAAACACACTGGAGAAAATGCTGTTGATTTTAGTATGTTGTACCTTGCATTTGGCCACTTAGCTGAGCTCTCTTATTCAAATAGTTGTTCAAGTTAGTTTCTTGGATGATCTATGAGTCAATCACTCTGTCTTCAGTATTGATAGTTTCTATCATCTCTATCTTGATTTTGATTTAAATAGGGATAATTCTAAACAATTCATATTTCCAGGATCAATTTGAGAAGAAAGCCTCATCTGAATAAACAGCACCATTAGAATACATCTTAGGAGATGGCACCAAATTGGGTTATGTTCACATTAGGAAAAAAAATGATTATTTTGATAAAAACAGTTGCTCTTAAATGACTTCATCTTCTTTGGCTGCTTCTTTGCAGTAATGGACAGTGAAACTAGGGTAGGATATTTACATTTTAATTCACCTAAGATATACGTTGCATGGGCTTCCTAGGTGGCTCAGAGGTGAAGAATCTACCTGCCAGTGGCACAACTGTGCAACTGAACACACACACTGCATAGCTGAGGGATAATTTAAAATATTAACAACTGAGTCAAAAAATTGGGGTTTTCTTTTTCCTATTAACAGGGCACTGGGAAACGGCAGCAGAGTAGTGGCCTGGAAGAAATAAAACAGTCGCTCAGGAATCACGGCGTGTGTTTGGAATTAGAATATTCTTCTTCAATACATGACCGAGAAATTAGGTTAGTATATAGTAATACTTTAATTTTTATGCAGTTGAAAAATACTTTTTATTTCTCATAAATTATATATAATTACATATACTATTCCACTTAAGTATTAAAATTTTAAATAAAGCTTAATTTTAGTATTTTTCACTTTTGAAGAAAAAAAATCTGGCTAATTGTGTCCTCTGTGTGAGTTTCCTATTTTCTAAGGAATAAAATTTACATGTTCTGTGTCATCTGAGCAAAGTACTTTAATATCCAATTATACATACAGTATTATGACATTGGGATGATTTCCTTTTGGGGTGATAGTGGTATTTATTTAATTTGGCTTTACTTCTTATAGTTTATTAAGTTTTCTAGTAGGCATGACAGGATGCTGTGTTGTGCCCATCAGGGCTTCCTCTGCCCTGGTAGATCCCCATCTCTAGGCAGGGGAGTCCCTGAAACATCACCAGTCTGCCTGAGTACACTTGGAAGCCACTTGTTAGCAGAACAGGGAAGCTTTCTCAGGAAGATGAAATTCATAAGGAAGGTTTAATTGAACTGTTAAAATCTTTTATCAGCTAATGGTTGTTTTGTTTCATTGTAGACACAGCCCATAGGTAAACTCAGGTTTGGGTCAACTCTTGCCACTGAAAGAAGTGATTTTATTTGTTAGGGGGAGATTTAGCTGACACTTCATACAACTTTGATCATTGTCTGACCTAAATGTCTGGAGTATAATACTATATTACTAATTTCAATAGGTTCAACAATGGATGGATAATTAAGATTGGAAGGGGACTTGATTATTTTAAGAAACCACAGGTAGGATATAGTCTCATGTGTGACTGTGTAGCATTCTTTAACAAAATGGCTTTGATCCTTTTTGTTAAAAAAAACTCTTCTCTTCTCTTCTTAGAGTCGTTTTTCCCTTGGATATTGTGATTTTGATTTAAGACCATGTCATGAAACAACAGTGGACATTTTTCATAATAAGCACACGAAAAAAATATGATAGAGAGTAGCCTAATTTACATATATATTTCTACTTTAAATGAATGTTGGTTTTTTTTTTAAACTTTGGACAGATCATTCCTATAATGTATGAATTTAACAATAAATTTTTATATTTCTACTAATGTATGGATTCCTTGTTCAGTTGTGTGACCAGTCCTGAATACTTTTATCAATAGGTTACTCAGAGTACTTGTGTTTCAAGTATAGTTAGTTGAAACATTTCCCCAGATTTTCTCTTATTTGGATGTTGATGAATGAATCAAGACCTTAGCCACTGGACCATCCAGGAAGTCCCTACAATTATGTGTCTTTGAAGGCAATGGC
Source organism: Budorcas taxicolor (assembly GCF_023091745.1). Taxonomy (NCBI): domain Eukaryota; kingdom Metazoa; phylum Chordata; class Mammalia; order Artiodactyla; family Bovidae; genus Budorcas; species Budorcas taxicolor. The sequence continues at coordinate 160,819 of NC_068920.1, forward strand.
ACCCCACTCCAGTACTCTTGCCTGGAAAATCCCATGGACGGAGGAGCCTGGTAGGCTGCAGTCCATAGGGTCGCGAAGAGTCAGACACGACTGAGCAACTTCCCTTTCACTTTTCACTTTCATACATTGGAGAAGGAAATGGCAACCCACTCCAGTGTTCTTGCCTGGAGAATCCCAGGGACGGGGAGCCTGGTGGGCTGCCGTCTATGGGGTTGCACAGAGTCGGACACGACTGAAGCGACTTAGCAGCAGCAGATATTTACCTAAATTCAGTTATCCTCTATTATTTAACTCCTTATAAAGGCAAATCAAACCTTTTAGTAATACCAGATGCATTTTGCAGCTCACTTAACCTTGACTGGAACATCTGTAAAGCTCTGCAGCTTAGCATCAATTGTCCTGGGAAAGCCTATCCATCGAGATGCCAGTTGACTGGTTGGGGACAGACTAGGTCCCATGGGGATCAGCTGGGAGAGGGGATACTGCTAGAGGCAGTGGGAAGACCAGAAGCTTGAAGAATAAGCTAAGCCAAAGTCTGTAGAGGGAAAAAGAAGTCCTGGTGTTGCAGAGTGCCCTTCTGAACATCACATCTGGAAAAGCTTGAAGATTTCAAATCAAGAGTGAATAGTGTGGAGGGACAAAACCAGGTAGAGGTCATAGGAACAGAGTTGGGCAGAGTAGTCTGGGGTTGTGGGGGACCCTGAAAGCCCTGTTAAGGGTTGATTGTGCACACACATAACCTTTAGAAATTTACATGTTTAAATCCCAACCCCTGGTACCTTGGAATGTAACCATATTTGGAAATAAGGTCTTCAAAGAAATAAGTTCTGTCTGTGCTGCTGCTGCTGCTGAGTCGCTTCAGTCGTGTCCGACTCTGTGTGACCCCATAGACGGCAGCCCACTAGGCTCCCCCATCCCTGGGATTCTCAAGGCAAGAACACTGGAGTGGGTTGCCATTTCCTTCTCCGATGCATGAAAGTGAAAGTGAAGTCGCTCAGTCGTGTCCGACTCTTCGCGACCCCATGGACTGCAGCCCACCAGGCTCCTCCATCCATGAGATTTTCCAGGCAAGAGTACTGGAGTGGGGTGCCATTGCCTCCTTGGACTGCAGGGAGATCCCACCAGTCCATTCAAAAGGAGTCCATTCTAAAGGAGATCAGTCCTGTGTGTTCTTTGGAAGGTCTGATGTTGAAGCTGAAACTCCAATACTTTGGCCACCTGATGCAAAGAGCTGACTCATTTGAAAAGACCCTGATGCTGGGAAAGGTTGAGGGCAGGAGAAGGGGACGACAGAGGATGAGATGGTTGGATGCCATCACTGACTCAATGGACATGAGTTTCGGTGGGCTCCAGGAGTTGGTTTTGGACAGGGAGGCCTGGCGTGCTACGGTTCATGGGGTCACAGAGTTGGACATGACTGAGTGGCCAAACTGAACTGAAATGAACTGAAGGTCGGTGACCATGTCTCTTTTACCAGGAACATCCAACAACTAACAAAGTACCTGGCGCAGAGTAGGCACTCGGTAGACAGGAACTACTGTAGGAATCAGCATGTGAATGAACTAGAGAGACATTAAACGGTTGGCAGGAGTGCTACTCTTTGAAGCAGTTTGGCAACCACGCAATGGAAAGAAACAGTAAACCCTTGAGCAGCAGTCTTTGAGAAGGGGGAGACATTCACATGTCCATTCACTAAGGCTGCTGTTGCTGCTGCTAAGTTGCTTCAGTCGTGTCCGACTGTGCGACCCCATACGGGGCAGCCCACCAGGTTCCCCCGTCCCTGGGATTCTCCAGGCAAGAACAGGGGAATGGGTTGCCATTTCCTTCTCCAATGCATGAAACTGAAAAGAGTCATGTCCGACTCTTAGTGATCCCATGGACTGAAGCCTACCAGGCTCCTCCGCCCATAGGATTTCCCAGGCAAGAGTACTAATGATTCAGTAAAAGTTGAGACAGACTTATGCAAGATAAAGGAGATAAATAATTGATAGTACAAAACACAAACAGACCTCCCTGGTGGTCCAGTGGTAGAAAATCTGCCTTGAGATACAGAGGACATGGGTTTAATTCCTGGTCGGGGAAGTAAAGCTCACATGCATGGAGCAACTAAGCCCCAGAGCCACAATTAGAGAATCTGCTCTGCAACAGATCTCAGTGATGCAACTAACACCACATGCAGCTTAAGTATTTTTTTTAAAAAAGCTGGAGAAGAAAAATCCACAGTACAAGTAGGGGGCTCAGCTTTAAGGAAGAGAAGGTATTTCTTTTTCTGAGATTGAATGAAATGAGAAAAGTTGAAGTAGAAAACAAGCAGCTGAAGGAGCTCATTTCTGAAAGCCTTTACCCACAAATTATAAATGAAGGTTTGTGACCAGATTAAGTGTAGCAGAATTCTCAGCTTACGAAGAGTGGGAGCCGTTAGGAGTAAGGCCTCTGGTGAATGTGAGAGGCAGTCAAGAGAGGTGAGTTGAATCTGATACCTACAGAACAAAAACAAGTGAAAAACTATAAATAGGAAATTGGGCGAATCTGTGTGTGAACATGCGCGTGTGTGAGCTCAGTTGTGTCCGACTCTTTGCAACCCCATGGACTGTAGCCTGCGAGGCTCCTCTGTCCATGGAATTTTCCACACAAGAATACTGGAGCAGGTTGCCATTTCCTACTCCAGGTGATGTTCTCCACCCAGGGGACAAACTCATGTCTCTTTCATCTCCTGCATTGTAGGCGGATTCCTTACCACTAGCGCCACCTGAGAAGACACATGATTCTGTGAATTTTCTTCTAGCATTGCCCACCATCTAGTTATAGGAGTAGAAAATCAATTGTTGAAAGAAAAAAGTGGCTATGATAGGTCAAGAGAAATGTGAGAATGCTGGTAAGAAATGGAGACGAAGCAAGAGACTGGAGAAAAGTTACTGGCTTAGAAAAGACTGGAGAAAAGTCATTGGCTTAGAAAAGTGCAGTAAGCTTGGTTTAGTGGGAGAGAATTAAAGGATAAGGAAATGTAATTAAAAGGGAGAAATTTATAGTATCAAGAAGCCAGGGTTATATTCCCTAGTGGAAAGAAAAAGAACGGTGAGGTCAGAGTGTTCAATATGGTATCCAACCCCAAGATGGTAACAAAAGAAAGAGCTGAAATACAAATGCAGTGAAATACAGGGTTGGCCAAAAAGTTTGTTCTGGTTTTTGCATTAACATCTTATGGAAAATCCTGAATGAACCCTTTAGCCAGCTCAGTATTAAAAGCAATGAAGACAGACAGGGATTCCCCTGGTGGTCCAGAGGTTAAGAATCCACCTGCCAATGCAGGGGACACAGGGTTGATCCTTGGTCCGGGAAGACTTCACGCGCCCCAGGGTGACTAGGCCTGTGTGCTGTAACTACTGAGCCTGTGCTCTACAGCCTGCGAGTCACAACTACCGATGCCTTCGAGGCTAGAGCCTGAGCTCTGTAACAATGAGAAGCCCACGCGTTGCAACGAGAGAAAGCCCATTCACAGCCAAGAATAAAATCTGAAAAAACAATGCACTGTCACATTTTAATTTTCTCATCAAAACCGTCAACATTAAGAAATTTACCTGGAATCACATTATTCCCTTAATTTTTTCACACAGAATATTCCATTTACTGTGTAGTTCATCATCCCCTGGATATGTTCTATGTAATATACTTGTTAGCACTGTCGTTTCAATTGGGCAAAACTTATTACCAATAAGACTTGCATTTAACTGGTCGCATATTTCCAGCGGCAACCAATGATCAGGTGCTTCAATATTACAGACTTCAATTCTCCCATTCTTGACGTCTATGAATACTTTAATTTCCAAGTGTGACTGTTCATGTAACACAGTGAAGGAAGTATCCACACTGAACTTCGGAGTTTTGCCATATATCCATTCCCAGGTCTGTAGTTCTCTGGCTTTGCTGTTTATTCCAGGAAACACTGTCTCGTCTGTTGGGTTTATTAGGTGAATGTGGTTATCGATTTGATGAGAAGCAGCATACTCTGTGGCAACAGCGTTTATCACTACTTCACAGGTCAGAGTGGGATCTTTTTCCATAAGGTTTTTCACTAAGGCAGGTGTGCTGGCAGTGGCATTGCTCCTGATCCCTTGGTAAGGGCTCTTCAGCAAAGATGATAAGAAGGTCCCGTCAGTGCTGCACAGCAAAGTGCAATGGTGATAAGCTGCATTGCGGCCAATCTTGGAAGCTGTTCCTGAGATTTTAAACTGTCCGTCAAGCAAAAGGTCAAATCTTTCAGTAGCCTGCACGTCCAGGTGTGGCTGGACAGCCTTCAGGGCTCTCACAACTAATTTTAGATTCTCCATCCTATCATACTTTTTCTTGGTTGTAAAAAAAGTCAAGTTGATGTTACCCATATCATGGTAGACTGTGCCTCCTCCACTTCTCCTCCGAGCCAGTTTCACACCTTCTTCTCTCATCAGATTCAGGTTACATTCCTGCCAAGGGTTCTGATGCCGACCAATTACCACAGTGGGAGAATTCCTCCACAAGAAAAGGACTGGCTTACCTTCTAAATTCATATGGTCGTGGATCCAGTCTTCCACAGCCAGATTGTGGTAAACGTCATTGGAAATCGACTGTAAAATGAGTCCACTTTTAACTGTGTTTTTAAAGCCAGCTGCTGGGACCTTGAAATTATAAAGTAACTGGAAGCAATTCTTCATGGAAAATGGGATTAGCATGCTGTCAAAAATGGAAGACAAATTAATGATCGAGAAAAAGAAAATTAAATTCTACTTTGTAGCTATCGCTTCTTGGTTATTTGATCCAAACTTATCTAAGTATCCAGTGTAGTCCCTTTTCTTGCCTTTTGGCTTTACCATTAGTCTTTAATAAAACTTCTCCAACGGAGTACTCAAAGGAAATAAATCATACAAACCTCGAACTGTTTTAGCTGAAGTGGAATAAGGGCAGAGATTATTCAAATAATAAAGCTGAAAATAATTATGTAATATACTTCAAAGCCAAAACATTATTTTTAATTCACAGGTAATACACATTCATTGAGAAAAATGAGAAAATACAGACAGGCAAGAAAAAAAAATCCATAATACCACCACTGGGAGATAATTACAACTAACATGTTGGTGTGTGTCCATTTTTTTCTGCGCTGCTGCTGCTGCTGCTGCTAAGTCGCTTCAGTCGTGTCCGACTCTGTGCGACCCCATAGACAGCAGCCCACCAGGTTCCCTTGTCCCTGGGATTCTCCAGGCAAGAACACTGGAGTGGGTTGCCATTTCCTTCTCCAATGCATGAAAGTGAAAAGTGAAGGGGAAGTCGCTCAGTCGTGTCCAGCTCTTAGCGACCCCATGGACTGCAGCCCACCAGGCTCCTCCATCCATGGGATTTTCCAGGGAAGAGTACTGGAGTGGGGTGCCATTGCCTTCTCCGTTTTTCTGTGCATGTGTAAATCCACACACACTTCCCCACCAGAAGTGTAACCAAACTGTTATTTAATTCAGTGTTAAACCAACTTTTACATCAGTCTTAATGTGTAATATTTCATTGTCAAATACCACTACCTTTTACTCAACCAATCTCTTAGTTTGTAAGTTTAGGTTGTTTCTAGTTCTGTGTTATCAACAATGAACATCAGTGTAGAAAGATTTATGTCCTTATAATACTTGAAATGTAATTTCTATTTGACTGTGAGATACATGATTTACTGGCAGTCTGTTTTATTTTGATCAATATTAAATTAGGATGGATCCTTCTGAGGTCAGAGGAGAGGTCAGAGTAGGAAGGTTATGTGGAGAGGTTATGAACAATTTTATTATGTTTCGACACTCCACACATTATTTGTTAGGAGTGCTGATGAAAAGAGTGAAAATACTGGCTATAATAATGAAGTATTCTGATTAGCTATGATTGTAAAGAAATCATTTAATTCCATTCCTTAGAATGGTTATAATTTTCTTCTAGGTTAAAGGCCTGGGATGGACTGGGGTACTAAAATCCATAACTAGGCCAAATTATTTTGTAGTTACATCCTGGAGGAATAATTTCTATAGTAGAGTCTTCATATTTTCATCACTCTTGCTATACCTTGATACTACAGAAAGCGGAACCAATGTACACTCTAGAACGGTTAGGAGAGGTTTAACAGAGGAAGGGATACCTGAACTGAGTCTCCACATCTGATGCTTTCTACCACGTTGAAGGGAGTAGCATATTCCAGGCAAACAGAGAGTTCTCCAGCAGTAAGAGGGCCTTGGGGACTCTCCCCACGGAGTTCCACTACCAGTCTTGCAGCTCCACTGAAATCTGTGGCTGTGCTGACACGATCCCATCTCTTAGCACTTAACTTATCCAGAGTCTCCGGACGGCCGTGTGCCTGTCTGATTTCGGCTTTTTGGCTCTCGAAGGGCGCGCCAAGGGCTGGCACGCAACATGCCTAACTTGGGACACTCCTGTGTTGAGGATAAACCGGTCCTAACCGCAGAGCCAAGTCCTCCCAAACTCTAAGCGGACACCGCGGGGCCTGCTGCACCCCGGGATCGGAGGTGCCCGACCGCTGCCAGTGCCCGGGGCCCACGCTGCCATCCTGCACCCGCCGCGCCTCCGGCTTCACACACCTGCTACTTCCGGTCGCGCCCACGCCGCGCGCAGGACCGTGTGCGAGGTACGCGTGCGACCCGAAGACCAGCCAGCCGCGCATGCGGCCGCTCTGCCAGCCGCCCAGGCCAGCGTGGGGCGGAGCACCGGAAGCGGCGGGAGGGGGCGTGGCTGAGAGTTTCCGGTGGGAGGGGGAAATCCTGCGGTGCCCCCTCCTTGACGCCAAGCCTCATCGGAAACAGGGACGCCACTCCCTTTCTAATAATAGCAGTCATTATAGTAGTATCGAAAGTCCTAGAGCCCCAGGCCAGATGGAGGCTCCCCGCGGGACAGCCCAGAGCCGGCCCAGGGGGTGGAGGGGGTGTCAGCAGGACGCAGGTAGGCGCGGGGCCGAGTCAGGCTGGAGGGGGCCGGCCAGGTACCCAGAGTAGTCGGGTCGCATGCTCTTCAATGAACATTTATCCAAGCATCGTGCTGAGCTTTGCGCGTCTCATAGTCCAAAGGGCAGGCAAGCAACTCCAGTTGGAAGGGGACGAAACTAAAATCCGTTTTAAAAGACAAATGGCATTTAAAGGAATAAACGCCACTATTCCCAATACAGAGATGGTAACAGGTAGGAAGGAGAGAGCCGGAAAACAAACACACCGAGGGCCATGAACGTCCCCATTCAGGATATCCCTCAATGCAGTTGGCAAGAACATCCTTGTGGGGCTTAGCCAGATGGGGAATTCCCCCAGCAGGTAAAGTTCTAGGTAACTATAGCGGCATTAAACTGCCTCAAACGCCAGTGGCTTAACGCGACGATTTATTATTTCTATCATGCGAAGAGTTGACTCATTGGAAAAGACTCTGATGCTGGGAGGGATTAGGGGCAGGAGGAGAAGGGGACGACAAGACGATGAGATGGCTGGATGGCATCACCGACTGGATGGACGTGAGTTTGAGTAAACTCCGGGAGTTGGTGATGGACAGGGAGGCCTGGCGTGCTGCGATTCATGGGGTTGCAAGGACACGACTGAGCGACTGAACTGAACTGAACATTTATATGGGCAAGGCTTGCTTGGGTGGCTTCAGTGAGCATTCGGCACAGGTTGGCTGAGCCGAGAGCTCCACACCCTTATTCACACGTCTTATTCACATCCTCGGCAGCTGGTGCTTGCTGGCTGCTGGTGCACTTCCATTCAGGCATAGCCTTCGATATAGTATGTCGGCCACATTCTGTTGGCCAAAGCACCAGCGAGGACAACCCAGAGTTAAGAGGTGGAGTAATGGACCCCTCCTCTTGATGAGAGGAGCCCAAAGAATTTGCCGTCCTTTTTCAGTCTTGGACAGAAATCATCAGTCTCTCCTTCGAATAGAAACCATCGAGACTTGAATTTTGGAGTGAGAATCATCCAGAATTCACAGTTAGGTGGTGCAGATACCCCGACCAGGGCTTCATTTAAAGCTACAATAAAGACACAATGGCTCCTCATTTATGTTACCCCTTTGATTGAAGTTAGTCTGAGTAATTAGTCTTTCTTGGATTATGCAGGTGGGAATGGATTCTGTGCAAAGTTAGTTCCAGTAGAAGTTTTCCTAGTTATCATTAAAGATAGCCACACAATTGTGTTGCCCTTTGCTTATATTGTTGTTGTTTAGTTGCTAAGTCATGTCCAACTCTTTGGAACCTTATAGACTATCCCACCAGGCTTCTCTGTTCCTGGGATTTCCCAGGCAAGAATACTGGGGTAGGTTACCATTTCCTTCTCTAGGGGATCTTCTCAACCCATGATCTTCTCAATTCATGTTGCTAGATCCAGTGAACTTTCAGTCTGCATTTACCCTTTCAGTTGGCTGCCCCCACCTTAAAGACTGGTGGGCAGTCTTGACATTATCCTGTCTTGGTTTTCCACCAGCCTGTCAACTCTTCCATCCCCTCTGCGAGCTCCCCCAGCACTGGCCAGCTTCTGAATGTTGTAGTTGCTTTATCTCACACTCTACATTCACCCTAAGCAACCTCATTCATTCCCATAACTTTAGACACCACTCTGTATACAACTTTCAAATTGGTATTTTTCATTCTGTACACATAGAACTGCCTGCCTTGGAAACTGGTATGTCCAAAACCCGTGCTCCTCAGCTCACTCTTTCTCCTAGAGAACCTTCAAGCATCTAGCCATTTTTTTTTTTAAACTAGAAACCCTTTCTTTCCTCCACTTTCAGACCATCATGATGTCCTGCCAAACTTCACCTAAACTCTGTCCCCTTGGCCATCATCTCACTTGGACAATCGTGTCCTTGCAAAAACTGTAAATGTCACCTCTTCAGAGAATCTTTCCTAGCTCCCACAGTTAAAAATCAAGTTTAAAACAATAAAAATCAAGTGTATGTTATGTCTCCTGTCAGTTTGACTGTTTAACTTTTTCTTCATGACACATCACAATTTGTATCTTATATAATTAGTCTGATGTTCTCCTGGTAGACAGCATTACAAAGGTTATTATTGTTTCAGTCATTCATTCATGTCCAACTCTTTGCAACCCTATGGACTGTAGCCCATCAGGCTCCTCTGTCCATGGAATTCTTCAGGCAAGAATACTGGAGTAGGTTTCCATTTCCTCCTCCAGGGGATGTTCATGACTCAGGGATCGAACCTGCAATTCCTGCATTGGCAGGTGGATTCAATACCATCTGAGTCACCAGGGAATCCCACCAAAGAAGGCAGTTGCTGTTTTATTCACAATTCTATCCCAAGCACCAAGCACAGTGGCAGGTTAGGTGAACAAATGATTTGTGTATTTTTGTGTCTCCCAAAGAATTATGTTCTATAAATGATAAAGAGTGTCATCTTATTGGCTTACATCCTTT